>NC_135999.1:33647462-33857462 GCF_048128805.1 Centroberyx gerrardi
GACACTGACAGTAACGACAAAACAAGTAAAATAATATCAAACCCTTAACCCTGGCAGTGTTAGTGCCTTGTTCTGGGGAATGGAACCTCCACAGAACTTGAATGGACAGAACCATCCTTCCACTAGTTTGTCATGGCAATTTGGCTAGTACAGCATAAAATGGCGACTATTGAATTTTAAGCGTTAGTTACTATGACCTACTAACTGTGCACAGATGTCAAACTTTTGACCTACTTAAAAAGATGTAGCATGAGTGACAACTTAATTCAGCTGCAGAGCCAGTTTCCCATTGCTTTGGTCCTTGCTGCAAAAATCCTCTCTCCTCAGCGACTTGCAGTAAATCAGTTCATACGGAAGCTAGCCCAACGGTACACATAAAAATGGCCGCCTCTCCATCCAGCAATGTTGGTTTGAATGGGAAAGACCGTTCTATCCATCCAAGTTCTGTGGGAACCGCTAACCCAAACCCCTAACGCTCAACTAGAATATGAGAGACCTTGAAGATAGTTTTGTGACTTAGTGACCAGTGCAAGGGATTGTGTGAAAGCAGCCATCTCACATGCAATTTTTTTTATTTTTCTTTCTTTAAACATGCTTTTATATATAGGTTTTGTGTGTAGTTTATCTTTGTCTTTTTATCTCATCTCATTGTTTTTTTACTGGAATTGACAGCTGACATACCGTGTATTTCCCATGCATGTATGTTTGTTGAGCCAGTGACCCAGCTAGCTCACTGTTAATGCATTATAAATTGAAAAAAAAGAAAAAAAGAAACATAGTTGTCAAAAAGGAAATCAACCAGTTTTTGTCAGTGTGTGCCAAGTTGACTTTTTGCAGATGTGTGTTAAATGAGTTAATTTGACAAAAATGAACCAAGCATCCCCCCCCTAACCACGCCTCTCTCCTGTCATTAACAGAGCAACCGCCCAATCACCACCCTACCCTGCCTCCCGTCCCGCCCCCTCACCGCCAGCAGCCCTCGGTGACGGCTCTCAACCAGTCCCTTAGCTCCACGCACCACGCTGGCCAATCCCTGAATTCGACGCGGCAGTTAGCCCCTCCCACTGGAAGCCCGGCCCCCGTGGCCGGCCAATCACCAGCCGAGCTGCAGACCACGCCCCCCGAGAGCGTCCCGCTGCAAGACAGCTGGGTGCTGGGTAGCAATGTGCCTCTGGAAACAAGGTAAACTGACAACTTATTATATCTATCTATCTATCTATCTATTCCATTTGTTTCTATTCCTATTCTATTCAATACATTAACTACAAGCCTCTGTACTGGCCGGCAACTTTAATGGCATTATGTATTCTAAATACAAACAAAAGGTGACGTTATCTAGAAAAATAGTGTATTATTGATTGCAGGTCACTGCTCATTTGTCAGTACTGTAATAATACATATAATCATATTTCTTGTACCTTCTTATATTTTTTCCAAACAAACTACTGTCGTTTGTTCCATAAACATAAAACGCATCACTTCCTGTGCAGCAGAGGAAAGAAGGACTCCCTCATAGGTGTTTAGAACGGCAAATGTAAACTGGCTATAGGTTGAATCACTATTGTATGGTATTTATTCCTATGAAAAATTTGCGGATTGTTAATTTACAGTTATATTGGGCTACATTTTAATAGAAATAAATGTCCAAATGGACATAGATAAGCTTACTCTTACAACTCTTGATTCTCACAATATTAAACTAGCACTGTGTTCATTATTTGGGCGGAATTGTCCTTTTAAAGTGCTAGAGAGCATCCTGAGGTGGGTGTGTGGTCTTTCCAGGCGTGACCTCCGCTTTATTGGCTAATTTGAACTTTGAATCCCCTATTCACCAGGCAATTTGTAGCTCCCTCTCTCTCTTTGTCACGGTGTCTCTCGCCCCGCGCGTTCCTCCGCCGTTCGGAGAAACCACTGTTCTCTCCGGCAGAGTGTAATGTCACGCTGACGACCTTATAAAGGGCTATTGTCCTGCCGCTGTCTATACACACGCACACACGAGTGCACACACACACACACACACACACACAGTTTATGGGGGGTGACTTTAAACCTGACCTACAATTCACCGGACAATCTGTAGCCTCCTCTCTCTCTCACTCGCTCTCCCTTTTTCTGTCTCTTTCTCTCTTTATTAGAATACCTATCGTCACCCATATAGAGAGAGAGAGACAGAGAGAGAGAGAGAGAGAGAGGGGGGTGGGTGGGGGGGTGGACTGATATATTGATAGAGGGAGAAACGTCTGTCTGTATTCTCTTTCCAGACCCCAATAGTTGGTGTGTGTGTGTGATGGGGGGGGGGGGGGGGGGGGGGGGGGGAGTAGGACAGCCAATCCATGTCCCTGGCTTAGCATTACATCCTTATGAAGGTCCAACACACACACACACGCACACACACACACACACACACACACACACACACACACACACTCTCACACACAGAGTTCAGAGTATCATCTTTCACAGACAGACCCTGTGAGTGTGTGTGTGCTGTGTGTGGTTTGTATGAATGTATGTGTAAGAAATACTAATTGACACACATACACACACACACACACACACACACACACACACACACACTCACACAGACTTGGAGATGAAACAAGCTGTGAGCCAGCCAGGGGATGGGGTGAGAAATACCAATCTAAGTCGGAGGGGTGGAGCTGAAAAATAAATGCTGTGTGACCCGGAGGCGCTCCCTGCATGGCAAATCAAATGCATCCATCCTCTGCTGGACCCTCCAGTCAGCACTCCTTTTCTGCCCTCTAGGAAGGGAAATCAAACACCCTCAAAGCTGGATGTACAAGTTGGTTGGTTGTTTTTTTTCATTGTTTCTGTCTTTGTTTGTTTGTTTGTTTGTTTGTTTCTTTCTTTCTTTCTACCTCGTGCACTGCAAAAAATATAATTTAGTCTCAATCTTATTTGTCTTTGAACGTGAAACATTAAGCAAAATACAGTAAATGTTGGTCACAAGGTAATTACATTATAATTACACTGGAAAATGTCATAAAATATACATTATGAATCTGGTATGATACAGTTATGAGACTGTTGTGTGTTTAGCATGGGCTATATATTTATTTTGGTCATAAGGTACTGTAAACCTACATAATCACATCATAACCACATCAATAACTGTCATAATGCATCATAAAGCATTATGTGTGTGACTGTTATCAGCCACTTGAGTTTAAATAATATGTTAATTTCATGAATTACTTCATTCATCAGTCATTATGAATTGTGGATCTTGTAACACTTTTGATGTATTATCCAGAGGTAAATATATGACTTTAACAACCTACTTAATGCTTTACAATCATCTCTGCGTCTATGTCCGGTGTGCATGCTAACGCTTTAGCATTTAGCATGTGCATATTCAGTAACCATTGGCGACTAGCATTATTCAAATTATGAAGATAAATCTTTTAGTAATCCAAAGTTGCCATTGTTTTTTTATTCTATGGCCTATAGATTCATAACATCTAAAAACAAAACCTCAGTCTTCAACATTAGTGAACTTGAATCAACAACGCAAAACTTTAGCTGTCTGGTTAACTTCAACAAATTAGCTACGCCCATGCTAGGGCTACTATATGATACAGCATTAGCATGTGCACACAAGCTCTGTTCGAAAACTTTCCCTATCACAGAAATAGTGCACTACAGTGTATCCGCCATTTTGTGCTTGGGTCCGAATTCTCAGCGGTTAATTTGATTCACTATACAGTCCACTATAAAATACTCACAAAGCACTGCAAATTGTAGTGAACAGACGATGCACCCTACAATTTCTCCTGTATATCACAATGCAATGCGATCGCGTCTCACCACAGAAGAGGAAGAGTCGTGCTAGTCGCTAGCACGACTAGCACGTTAGCTCACAAGCTTATTGTTTGCCAAACCAACCTTAGTTGACAAAACCACACATGCACATGATTAGAATTTCAACAATTTATTTGTAATGTAATGTTCAAAACTTCGCAAAATCGATACCTGAGTACATTTCAACGTGCTGTCATGAGTGCTTAGTTTGTTTATGAGATGCTAGGCGCATTCAGGTGCGTCACACAAACATCCAGCGCATTTTTTTGAAGCCACGATGTTTAATGTAGTGTCCGAAAGGCTGTTCGGTAGTTACCATATAGTTCACTATATGACAAACACTCCATAGGGAATAGTGAGTTAGTGAACGAGTGAACCATTCCGAACACAGCTACAGAAATGATTTAGATGCCCAATGGACCAAACACCCAAAAAGTCTGAGTAGTCCTTTAAGATGGATATTTTTGGAGGGAATTTGTGTCCGAATGCTACTTTCTGAAGCAGTTCTCAAAATGGAATCTGGAATGGAATCTCAAATGTATTTTACCATGTCAGTTTTGGGTGTATTCACATCCCTTCGTGAAGAGCTTGACTCAAAGATGGAAGATAGACTTTCTGGAACTTTGCTGACCCATTATAACATCGGGCCTTTAGATTTCATGTCCCCCAGTTTGAGTTATTTATCTTTGGAAAGCAATCTACCCTTCCACCTACCTGCCAAATCCATCAACCAAAAAATCTACTATCTTCAGAAATGGAGTATGAGTAGCAACACAGTTTCATCAGCAAGAAGTTCATGCGCGGGTCGATTTGTTTTTTTTATGTGAGCAGAGCACACAGCCCTCCAGATAGGTGGCAGATAGATAGATAGACAGATAGATGATGGATGGAGGGATGGTCTATTGGTGCTCAATGACCAGTGATAAGTCAATTTGAGTGTGTCCTCAAGATCACCTATTTTTTATTCCGATATTATCCCTCTTCCCAGTTTCATCATCGTTTGATTTGGTCTAAAACAAGAGTTCAAAACAATGCCATATTTCAAGTATAAAATGCCAGATCACTTTGAAACGAGCAGAAGCCGGTATTTCATCAGCAACTCAGGTTTCACACTCAGCTCTCAGTCGGTGTCACTCTTTCAAGCATCTATCTTTTCTTAGTTCACTTTTTCAATAAAAACATATTTTCCCCTATAGACATTTGCAAAGCTATATCTGTCTGCCTTCGACCAAATACACTACCAGTCAAAAGTTTGGACACACCTGATTGAATGTACTATGTTTTTCATTATTTTAAGGCCACTTTGATCTAAAGGCTTCTGCTTAAATGCTTGAAATTTGTTTCTTAGACAAATATAAATAGTGACGTTGATGCCTATGAATGAATTTTCTTTCCAAAGCCTCATCAAGGCAAAAGGCGGCTACTGTAAATAATCTAAAAAATAAGATCGTTTTGATTTGTTTAACACTTGTTTGGTCTCTGCATAATTCCATTTGTGTTTGTTCATAGTTTTGATGTCTTCACTATTATTCTAAAATGTGGAAAATATTAACAATAAAGAAAAATGTGGTGTCCCCAAACTTTTGACTGGTAGTGTATGTCAAAGTACAACATTAATATCAATAAGCCACAGTTTAAAAAGTACGGTGATGCCACAAAGATATAAATCAAGAGATGTTTAAGACAACAAGACGTCATGATTAATTCCTGACGTGTTTTCCCAGCTCGGTTTAAACTCCTCATCCTGTTGCCCATTCTCTGAACACATTTCACCAAGTTAGATTTGGCATTCCTACAACGTCAAGTAAAATTGCTCCTCAAACTAAAAAAAGCTTTATATGGTATAAGAAAAAAAATGATTACTCCTAGTTTAAGTATAATTTATCATTGCTACTACTTCTGTCCATGGAGTTTTGTCAGCTGAGACGAAATCAGTGTGGATAACAAAGTGAGCTGCAAGGACCAAAGATAAACCAAGTCAAAGTGCTATTGGATACTACTTACATACACATTGATCAAAATGTCTCATTAGAATCAATTCAGGTTAAGGTCTTCCCATAGGCAACCAGTGTAGTATTGATCAATTCTACAATAAATATGTAATCAATCAAACTGCACCATATTCATCATATTAGAAGTGGACCACACTGACTGGACCACATCTGATTTTTAATAAGAGGACAATATCAGCCCCATAAATCAGTCTAGCCCTAGTTTGGGCTGTATATGTTATATAGTCCATCTACAGCAGGTCAAACTTTATTCTTTGGATCATTATGACCTTTAACTATTCAAAGAATGGCTGTGTCTCCCCTCAACATTCCTATAGACAGACATGGTATCATATAGACTGTGTGTGTGTGTGTGTGTGTGTGTGTGTGTGTGTGTGTGTGTGTGTGTGTGTGTGTGTGTTAGACAGCCGTGGTATCATATAGACTCTATAGTTAATCTGTGCAGACTAAACACTCACCAACTGCCACATACCTCAATCTTATATTCTCTCTCTCTCTCTCTCTCTCTCTCTCTCTCTCACACACACACACACACACACACACACACACACACACACACACACACTATACATGATACCATGGCTGTCTCTCCCTCTCTCTCCCTCTCTCTCTTTAACCCAGTCTGTCAGTGAGAGTCTCTTTCTCTGTTCGCGAGCAGACTTACAAATAAAGTTTTTCACAAATATTTACAGCCAAGGGAATAAATCTTTGAGTGGCCTGGAAAAGCACACGCACACACACACACACACACACACACATACACACACACACACACACACACACAGACACACAGCATTTTGAGCTATAAGCTTTTCCAACTTGAATGCCAAATATAGCTATTACCATATTTACCTATGGGCAAGCATGTTTCTTTCCTCTTTCCTCCTCCCCTCTTTCTCTATTTCTTCTCCCTCTCCTCCTCCTCTTTCTTCTCCTTCTCTTCTCCTTCTTTCGACCTTCTTTCTCCTCCCTGCTTTCTCTCTTTCTTCTCCCTCTCCTCCCATCTTTCTCTGCTCCCCCCCTCCCCTCTTTCTCCCCAGTAGATTGTTGGCTCTAGCGCTCCATGCTAACGCTTTAGCATAAACTATGTTGAGTGATAGTAGGCTCCCTGCTAACACTTTAGCATAGCACCAAATCATCTTAAAGGACAGTTTCAGTTATTTTTAACCTGGGCCAAAGGGAAACTCAAAGGTTGAACCCAAAAGCACCCAAAACATAAAAATAACACATTACTTTATTAACGTGTAACTTTCACCCAAGAGCAACGTTATGTTATTGATATCTAGGACTTGAATAGGCTGATGAGAAGATAAATAAGTTGCCTTTCACAATGCACATTTCTTTTAACCAGGCTATTCTCATTTAGATTAAATTGGCTCACAGAGTATTCAAAAGTCTGCGATGTAGCCTTGTTTCAGTCTGAATTGTGCTTTAAAAGTGATTGGATCAGGTAACCAGTGAAGAACTGGAATGATGTGATTTAATCTGTTTGTACCCATTAAAATCCTAGCTGCTCTGCTTTGAGACTTTGATTGATGCCAGAACAAATAGAGTTAGGGTAGTCAGATCCCTTTCTCGTCTCAAATGTTAATTTTAAGTCAATGAAGAAGTTTGACAGAAAAACAACTACTGAAAAGTTCACCCTCTGTACGTTTATATACAGTGATGGAAGGATGATAGTTTATTTTATCTTCAAATCCAATGCCATCCAAAAGTAACACATCTACTCCCTACGGCAAAAACCTATTAACATTAGGGGTGTCACAATTCTCCAAATCCACGATTCGATTTGACTTTCGATTTTAAGGTCACGATTCGATTCGATTTTCGATTTATGATTATGATTTTTTTTCAGCACTGACGGCTATGCCATTGTTAGATTATCGAATCTTGATTTGTAAAGATCAACAGATCATTGGTTTTATGCCCTGACAACTGTCATTTACATTTTCTAATTCTTTAAAAAGATGGTATCAAGTGTGATATAACTGCCGTATTTTTTTTTGGAATGTTCCACACTAAGGCCATATGGTCAAATTTTTTCAAAGTTTTTCCATTTAAAAAAACACAACTTTCCCTTTAATTTGGTACCAAATACATGGCAAGGCGATTCAGCGTGTCTCCTTACTTCAGTGTCAACATTCACAGTATGACAACAAAACAGATCCTTCCTATCTTGGCTAATGATAAGCTTTCAAAATCCATACAAAACCTCCAGTGCTTCAGCCCACACAGTAATAAGATCAGACAATAATAGTCGCCAAACAAATATGGAAAAAGTCGCCAAACTTATATGGATAAAAGTCGCTGCAACTCGGCCAGTCCTCCTACCGACTCTTCGGCGTACTGCCTCCCGGAAAACAGCGTCTGTCTCCGGCGGTAAGAGCCAGGTAGCTCCCGCTGTTTAGTGAAGGTGATCTTGTGTCTTGTTTTATCGAGCAAGAACAAGCAATTTCGATCAAAAGACTTCAACTCACAATGTCTTCGTAACTTTCCACTATACACGGCGGGTCAGGTTCTGTCTCACAACACAATCTGACAGCTTCCAGAAGGTTTTAAAAGCGTGACGCTTAGCCGGCGAAGCCATTTTTAGATCTAACGTTACCGGTGGAGGACGACTAAACCCGGGGAAAATCAAACGTCTCAGTGTCACCAGATATACAGTATTTTCTGGTTCCGGTTCAGTTTCTGGTACATTTTAAACGATTTAAAAATGACGGGCGCTCTTGGGCGCTATAGTGAAATATAGAACGGGCGCTCTCTAGCAGCTACGCTGTGTCGTCATTGAAATGTTTTTTTTTCTTCAGACACGTGCAAGTAGGCAGAGGTGGAGAGAAAAAAAATACTCTGAGAATCGCGAACCTGCTTGTGATTTCGAAGGTCGAAATCGAACGCTCATTTCAATCGATTTTCGATTTAGAATCGAAATCGTGACACCCCTAATTAACATGTATTGAAAAAACCTTGGATGATACTTTTTCACAAGAATGGTAAAAATAGAGCAATTTTGAAATTGCAATTTGAAATTTATTAGACGTACTATTAGACGTTCACATACATTTCTTGAATGCCCACTCCACTTTGATAGAAATAAGTACTTTGCATTGATTTTAGACCAACAATCCCAAATGCATGCATTCATAACTTCAACTTTTGTGGCACAAGAAAAAGTCAAGGGGGTGTGAATATGTTTTTTTCTAGCTACTGTAGATACTGAGTGAGAGAGAATGCAAAAGATAGAGAGTCTGACCGAGTGAGAGAGAGGGAGAGAAAGAGGTGTGTATGGGCATTTATTGGGTCCTTTAAAGATGAAAGGAAGAGAGAATGGGGTGAGGAGTGACAGAGGAGTGTGAATGTTCTCATTTCGAGGTGATAATCCCTCCATTGATACACACACACACACACACACACTCACCCATAGCCAGATACTGTACACTCGGACAATCACACATACGTGCACAGACACACACACACACACACACACACACACCTGTTGTGTCAAGGGACACCCAACACGACTGTCAGGTGCTGCTGTCAGTCACACACACGCACACAGACACAGACACACACACACACACACACACACACACACACGCACACACACACAGCTATAGCGTTCTTCTAAAATGAAGATATCCACCATTTGAAGAGTGACACCTACTCTTATGACTTGATAGGTAACACAAAACTAACAATAATAATGATATATTTTTTTAAGAGTGGGAGGGAACTTAAGGCCTGTATTGTTTTGGAATAGAACCTTCATTAATTCAGTTTAAATCAGGCTTCCCACTGGTCATGTCATTCCTGAATATCACAGAATCCAGACAGGAAATGTCAGGGATTTTTATTTCTTTTAAAAGGATTTCAGGGAATATCAGTCAATGCTAGTGGAATGCTGTAAGCTTTTTATACCAATACAGTTTTACAAATGGCTTACTTTCCAGGACTATAGCCAAATCTATTTTCCAACTTGTGTCACACATTCATTACATTAGATTTTTTTCAGACTGAAAAACAACATTAAAGCTGCAATAAGCAATTTTTCTGACCACTAGAGGGCGACAGGAACGTCTAAATATCACACAGCAAAGCCTTTGCACTACGGAGGCCTACTAAGGACAAATGGAAGGATAAATGCTAATAGCTAAGCTAAACGTACTTGCTGAGAAGTTACCAGTCTCACTTTGCCAGATCTTTGTCCCGCTGAAGATTACATGTCCCACAATGACAAGTGAAGAGGCAGGTAGCAAGTTAACTTACGAGAGTTTTTTTCAGGAATGGGAGGAGGGGTGAACGCGCTTTTAAACAGCGAGGAAGGTGACAAGCTAGTTTTAAAAAATTGGAAAGCTACTGAATGGAGCGGGAGGAGCTTCGAGTCGGTCCGGATTTTGACAACAAGCTTTAGAAAAGGGGTGAAAACAGCAACACATCTGGCCCGCTGTGTGAATATTGGTTTATATCATTATGTCTCAATGAAATCTCCACACAGCACATATTAGTTTCAGGATTGGTTATAAGGTCTGATATCGCTTATTGCGGGTTTAACAAAACAGCAAGGAAGAACACAACTTAGTTATAGAAAGTCACATAAAAGTGCATTATCCTCTGAATACATGACATTACATAGAGAACTCACTGCTCCCGTGTCAGTACACTAGGTACGCTGGCTATTTACTGCCATCCACTAGCATTAGATACGTTTATTTTCACAGGGTCAGTCTGCAGCTTCTCTCTTGTATTCTGCTCCCACACACACACACACACACACACACACACAGTAGTTGGCAGTATGGTCTTCACACCATGTAGGCTGCGCTCAAGTTTTTCTCTTTGTGTCTTTTTCCATCTCTAAAGCTTCCAATCTGTGTGTGTGTGTGTGTGTGTGTGTGTGTGTGTGCCGTGTGTGTGTATGTGTTGCAGGTTGCAGGAATGTATTGAGAGACCTATTGCTAGTTGGCTATTGTCAACACATTAGTCATGGCAGCCACACTATATACAGCATCTACTATGCACACATTAGTTACAGTCATTTTACACTTTCGTATCCGTAACCTCTTTGTGTCTACGCTTTTGCTACTATAAGTCTCACTTAAATACACACACACACTCACACACATACACACACACAAGCACAATTTTAATGTACCCTTTGTCAACCCGAGCCTCCCTGTGTCTCCCCTATTGTTAACGATATTTAAATCACTAATGTAAATAATGGTAATGTAGCATAGGGAGAGGATACTGTAAGATATTGCATTGGGAGGGGTCTTATTTTTTACTGGATCACCAGATTAGTTATGGTTGACAACATACTACGATCAACCATATATTGGTTACAGTAATTTTACAGTCCATTATCCCTAGTCTGTGTCTCCACAGTAATTGAGTCGCACTTAAACACACATAAAACACGACAGTTATCTAGTTATACTCTGCCATCCCCTCTGTATCTCTGCGCTATTGGTGAGTCCCAGTCCTGCTATCAGTTCCAATATAGGTCCCAGTATAGCAGCGTTATGGAAGCCTTATGTCTCTAATCTATTGTCCCACAAGTAGCACTGCCTCTCTGCCCGGATGAAACTGCCAAGTAGTCATACTCATATGGGTTTTTTAAGGCCAGTACCGATAGATTTAGCCACTTTCATGCCAAAAAAAACGAATAAAAAATGACAAGTATTTAATGTTTCCTCCAGTATTCTTGTCAGGATGGAAAAGCCTCATGGGACACTATGGGTGTGATCACACCTACAGTTTGTTTCCTTCAGTCCAAACCATAGTAGAAAAGTTGACTTGGTTGCATTTTTATGTTTGGTTCATTTAGGTTCACACTGCCCAATCAAAAGTGAACCGAGGCTTGTAAACAAAAGTCACATGACTCACAAGTAGCTTGTTTTTTGGACAGAGTTTTCATTCTGTAAAAAGTTGTCATTCTGTAAAACAAATCTTCCTGACCTGATCTGGCTTGTCTGTGCTCTTCTTCTCTACCATTTATATGAGCATCAGTCCAGACTTAATTTTGTTCTGCTAGGCTTTCCAAGCATGAGGAACTCCTGGCCAACATCTGTCTCTGTATACCCACAAAACCTTGCGTCTTGCATTTTGGGGTTGTTTCCCGTAGTTGGTTAGGATTACGCTCTCAATCCTCTCAACAAACAACTCTCACAACAAACCGCACCCCACGTATCTTTGAAGAGGACTGAGACCTGCATTTTCAAGCGTGTGGTTATTTGGTGCCACCTGAGTTCGAATTGCATTGTTCTCACAAACCGTACTAAAGGGGGAAACTATGGAAGCCCATTCCCGCCACTCAATAAAATAAAAAACGACTCAATTCTGACTTTATATCTCGCAATTCTGACTTTTTTTCTCACAATTCTGACTTTTTATCTCAGAATTCTGACTTTATATGTCGGAATTCTGACTTTTTTTTTTCTCGCAAAAAAAAAAAGAAATAAAGTCAGAATTCCGAGATATAAAGTCAGAATTGTGAAATATAAAGTCAGAATTGTGAGACAAAAAGTAAGAATTCGGAGAAAAAAACTCACAATTTTAGTCTTTAGTAATGGGCTTCCATAGGAAACGCTCCAGAGATCAAATTAACAACTCCAAACATGCTTGGTGTGAAGGCACCCTAAAACTTTCCATTGAAAGCCAGACTAATGAAATAGTTTTAGGTGGGTTAGCAGCTCCTTAAGGCAGAGTGAGGCAGGTTTCATTACAGACCGACATCCTGAAGCTGTTGAGGAAATAAAAGGAGAAACCTCCATCTTATCGGAGGTGAATAACATTGGCTGGCTGATATCTGAATTTGAATAAAAGCCACATTTCGTCAAACTAATATATCTGTCTAACCCCTCTGCCAACCCTCCACTCTCCACTGCCAAGGTTAAATATGCTCTGTCTACTCTGATCCACCACCTGAAAAGAATCCAGATCAAATGACAAAGAGAGGGGAGGATATTTCAACTAAGGAGTGATTTTACACCAAGGGAATTTACACCACACAGTATCAACCATGTCACAGTGCAAGCTAAAAAACTATCAAGATTTTCCATGGTGTTTCCAAGTTTCCAGTTTCTCCTCAGCCCGAGTTAATTATAACTTCAAAAATAGCTGATATGAAAGAATGTTTCAATATTTTTTCCACTCCAGTCTATGTGATCTTGGTGATGAAAGGTGGGTAGTGGGGAAAAAAGGAAAAAAAAACAAAAAAACAGAGGAGAATCATTTCAACTCCCCACGGTAATGAGACAACCAATTAAATCCCTTGTTGTCAGATTCTATTAGCATTAATTTCCTATTTTTTAATTAGATGATTGATATCAATGGTTGCTATTGTCTTCCAATGCAAGCTTTTTGAATTGGAGTTGTTATTCGATTACAGACTTTGATGACTTTGAAATCTTGACACCTCGCTGCGAAACACTTTCACTGTTTAGTTTAGTGTATTTTATTTGGCATGGACATCACAGTAGCATTAGAATTGTAACTTACATTTATGCACAAGGACCAGATGCACTGTGTTTAGTGTTTGTAGCGAAACGCTAATTTACAACACCTGTCCACAGGAGGCTTTTTAAAAAAAAAGTTAAAATAGAAAAAAGAAAAGAAAAGAAAGAAAAGAGAAAAAAAATACATACACAAGAATACATACACAAATACACAAAATACAAAATACAGGTGTGTCTACAGAAGTATTAAGTGTGAGAACAATGTTGTTTCTCTTTTAGCCATGATTTAATACCTCTGTTAAAAGCATTAAGATTGTGTTGCATTTTCAGCTCAGTGGGCAGACAGTTCCATAGTTTTGCTCCTTTAACAGAGAAGACTGATTGTCCAAATGAGGTTTTGCGTATTGCAATGCGACAGTTACCGTTTATTGAGGCCCGTGTGCTGACTCTACTGGTGTGCTGGTGTCTTGTAACGAATTCATTAAGCAAGGAAGGAGCATGACCATGTAGGCATTTAAAAATAAGCTTTAAGTTGGAATAGCTTATGAAGCTTTCGAAGCTGAACATATTGTGTTTCTCCAAGATGTGACAATGGTGCCACCTCATTGGTTTTTTGTCCATGATTTTTATTGTCTGGTTATATAGTGATATGATGGGTTTTATAGTTGTTTGTGAGGCTTGTGACCAGGTAGTGATGCAGTATGATAAGTGTGAGAATATCATGGCATGCATGTAGAGCTGGGCTGTGCTGAATGGCAGATACTTTCTGATGAATCTGAAGCAGTTGAGATTTGATTTAACTTTTTTGCAAATATTATTCACTTGTTTATCAAATCTTAGATGTGAGTCTAAGATGATTCCTAAGTACTTGACATTGTCAACCTCACTGATGACCTCATTCTTTATTTTTACCACGAATCTTTCATTTTCGTGTCGTTTGCATATAGAGAAACAGGTTGAAACAGTTGTAAGTGGAATGTCTCCCTTCTCTCTTTTCTGAGTTTCTCCCTGTTTCTAATTGTGTCTCCCTATCTATCTCTTCAGCTTTTTTCATCTTTCATCATCATTTTGAATTGGAGATCATTACTCGCTTTCAGACTTTGACATTAGATGACTTTGAAATGATGAAACCTTGACGTTATATATGAATGGTTTAAATGTTTGAGGTCTCAAATTTCTGGAAAGGTTTGACCGTCTTTCCATCTCAATTCTCGTCTTTCTCTTAAGGCCCATTCACATCTACAATAACTATGAAGATAACTAAAAGCTAAGTCCAGACATTTTCAATGATTTGCTCAGTTTGCGTTCAGTCATAGTGTTTAGATGTTGTGCCTAGGGTTTACTGATATGGGTTTTGGAGGCTGATACAGATATGTTTTGATTGAAGGTACCTATAGCCAATATTTTACACCACATTATTTCTCAAGCAGCTGCCCTGACTCACTGTTGAATTTGGCAGCCAGTGAATACTGGCCAAATTCTCCTGTATATGCATTGTTGGCTGTTTTTCTTTGGACTTGAAGAATAATTTTGCTCAGCTCTGCAGGCGAGGCTTCCATTGGATATTTTTCCTCCATTTTAGAAAAAGCTTTTACTGATTAATGGACCCCACAGCTGACAACCATTTAATGGGATCAGATGCGTAACTGAGTTTACACTATTGAACCAGGTTCTAATCAGAACATTAATTAGGATTTCTCTTTTGATGATTTTTCTTTTGACTCACAGCCTTAAAATATCAATAATACTTTATTTGAAGTGGTGTTCATAAGACATTATAAGGCATTATAAGCACGTTGAAGATCATTGTGAGTGCATGTCATTAAAATTAACTAACCATCTACCTCTTAGAGCTGCTGTAAGTTCTCATTTTCTCACTTAAAGGATAATGCTAGTTGCGCTGGTTACTTGCCATACTGTGTGCTCAAGTCTTAGCATGCGCACTGGACAGATCTATCTACCAGAGGCACAGAGATGATTTTGGTGCCAATCTTCTTGCCAGATATTGGGCAAGGCGACCAATTGGCCAAACTCCCAAAAAGTCGATGTGGTCCTTTAACATCAAGCTATTCGTCATTAGTTGCAAAATTCCTGAAAACACGTGGGTAGGACTGGTTTACGGTAGCACCCATGCAGATTTCTTTATGTCAACAGAGATAAGGAGCTTTTTGGGAGTTAAAGTGAAGCAAACGTCCCTCCTAATCTGTGATCAAACAAAACAAAGATGAAGAAGAGATAAAATAAGGGGGCATCCCTCCATCATGTGGACATCGTTAGGTTCTAAAAACAGAAATATACAGAAAGGTATATATACAGGGACTACGGATGGAAATTAGCTTACAGCTATATCTGGCACAATATATTTATTGAGCATTGTCCCTGTCAAATAAACAAATAAAATAAAATAAAAAATCATCTGCAAACTGTAGCACATCTGTCATCGCCAGAGCAGAAACACCAGCAACCTCTTTTACCACCTGAACACAAAACATGTTTGAGTATGAATATTGACATCTTTTTTTCCTGTTTTATCAAAAATTTTACTTCAAATGATAGTCAGAATACTTAATTGTGATACCTCCGCTTAATTTAACAAATGTTAAAGTAACTGTCCTGTTGAAACCCCAGGTAAAAAACAGGCATTCCCACAGGGTTCAAATTACCAGAAAACCGACTATACCACGATATATACTGTTACCATTTAAAATTTTTAACTTTCATCATAAAATTCAGGCCATATGACCGATCACTAAATTGCAATAATCAACACAATGTGCATAAAATGTAGAGGGTTAAACACTTCATGGGACAGCTGGACAGTTAATGACATATTACAGTTAATGTATAGTTAATGTATCACAATCCACTTCAAGTATGTAAGTAAAAGACACTATGAAACATAAATAGGATGAAGTTTTGGTCTACTATATTTTGTAAGATTTGTATTATTTTTGTGATGTCCAGATCTTTGGCCTTGTTCAGATTTCTCAGTGTCCATGTTTTTCTCAACTTGAATATAATCAATCTCTGTTTTAAAGAGAAAGAAGAATAAGTCATCTGCATCTGTGTGTGTGTTTGTGTGTGTGTGTGTGTGTGCGCCTGCCTTTCTCTTTCCATCACTGGCTTCTCTCTCTCCCACTTTGACTGAATGCATAATAAAATGTGAATATTTTTCGTAAACACTCCATAGAGGCACCTGGCAATTTAATATGGTGATAAATAATGAAGTGGCAGGCATGAAAATCCACCCACGTGCACACACACACAAACACACGCACACACACATTATAAAACACACCGAGTACGAGGAAACATATACGCACTGCAGTACAAAGAGTGTTTGTTGTTTTGTATTTCAATGAACCTTTTTATTTTTTTTTTATTACAAATTGCACATAAAAAGCACATAACCAAAGGAAGAGAACGAGAGTCCAGGTTTCAATTTTTTACCAGGATTTGATGTTGTCATTAAGTGAAGTGTACTTACTTTCTTGAATAAAAGCCCTGGAAAAAAAAGACGAAAGTGAGATGGAGAGAGAGGAGGAGTTTTGAATTTTAACGAGCCTTAATTTTTTTCAATGAAGTGCCCTCAGAGCTTTCGTAAAACACACGAAAGAGAGAAAAGTAGGAGTTTTGAGTTTATCCGTGCCTTTGTTTCATGCCATGAAAGTGGAAAGCGTGTTTAGAGTTTGCATAAAACACACAGAGAGGCGGAGAGATGAGTGGTCGTCTATGGAAATGAGTGTAATACCCCTGGAACTCCTGTGTTTTTATTGGCAGTGCTACCTAAATGAAAGTCTGGAAGGTCTACACACACACACACACACACACACACACACAAAGAGGGGTAAGAGATTAAGTCAGACGGCTGAGAAAGGAAGACAATTAGAGATTCACACCGACACCGAGGGAAAAAGAGAAAACGTGAGAGACAAATGGAGAAGGAAGGGGAGAGAGAGAGAAAATGAGATGCGTATGGTAGGAGAGGAGGTAGATGAAAAAGAGAGAAAAATGAAATGGGGAGACAAAGAAAAAGAGAAATGATGACAGAGAGAGAGAGAGAGAGAAGAGTCATTTTTTGGGGCTGCCTTTTTGTACATGCACACACTTATCTCAATGAATGAGAATGGGAAGAGCAAAAAAATAGGTGTGAATAAAGAGAGAGGAGTGAGAGAATGAGACAGCGAGAGAGAGAGACACTAGTGTTTGTGTGTCAGAATGAGTGAGATTTGGCTTTCGCTCACATTGTGATGAGACAAAGTGTTTTGATGTGTGTGTGTGTGTGCGTGTGTGTGTGTGTGTAACATCAGTCATTCCTCTTCCATTTTGATAAGAATGACGAATAAGTGTGTTTTTCTGCCTGTGTGTTTGTATTAGTACAATTGCTGATGTTAGCAATCTGTAGCCAAGCCTGTTTGTCTATACAAATTGGATCGTGTGTGTGTGTGTGTGTGTGTGTGTGTGTGTGTGCGTGCGTGTGTGCGTGCGTGTGTGTGACAGAAACACGTTTGTAGGGCTTGCTGACTGGATAAGAGGGTATGAGTGTGTGTTTGCAGATTTCCAGGCCTTGAGTACACTCTTAAAAAGGGATTTGTCATCTTCAGCTCTTCCATTTGTCTAACTGATTCATCCAACACTCATTTGTGTTACTTCTCAACACAACGTGTGCCAACAGCAATGCACACTGACACAACATCCGTTCTTACATCCATTTGATACTTATAATATGAATTTATCTCCTAAAGATTCATATCAGGCTGGAAAGATGGTAAACTATATTCTGAAAAGCATTCATTTATTCCTTTTTTCCCTTTATCCTCATATAGCTCACATCAGTTTGAAACTACTGATGATAATGTACTTGGAGAATTTATGTAATAAAGATTTATGTTAGACTGAAAAGGTGGCAAATACCTATTCTGGGTAAACTGGGTTTAGGTCTACATCCCTGCCCCAATATAGACACATTGATGTGTTGAAAATAACACACCTATATTAAGAGTGTAGTCTTTTGTAGCCAGACATTTCAGTTTCATCTCAATTTTAAGCTTTGTAACAACCCATAACACTTAGCTGAAGACAATGGGTGACAAACCCATTTAAAGTCCACCCTTTAGAATAGAAGTGCACCACACATTAGCCAAACAGCCTCCCAAGATATCATAATAATAATAATAATAATAATAATAATAAACTTTATTTGTATAGCACTGTTTAACAAGACTGTCTACAAAGTGCTTTACAGAATAAAAAGGACATAAAAACCAAAAAAAACAACAATAATAAAAAGGACAATGAAGGATAAAATTTAAATACATAGAAGTAAAAGAGAAAACATTAAATACATGTAAACCAATTTACCGCCACCTAATTAAAAGCGATTGTAAAAAGATGTGTTTTAAAGATGTGTAATTAATTCAATTTACAGTGATAACCAGGGTCAAAAATTAACAGATGCAAAGATGCTTTTGAATGTTCATGAAATTCCCAAGAAATTAAGTGGACAAAAAGTGTCCCCGAAAAAAAATGTATTATTCCATAATACACGAGGAAAGTGCCCCCAAAAAATCCAATCAAGAGGGCAAAGAATGCCCTCTGAAAAAAAAAAAAAAAAGTTCATGTCTTACCATGGTGACATTGCACCGTAAAATGACAAAAAAGTACATGGCTGTCCTTGGAAAGTGGAACACTTCTTTGTAATTTCTGAAAAGGTTATGTCTTTGGAGATACACGGGTTTCAGAGGTGGTAAAAATAACTAATACGCTAATATGCCTGGGGTAATTACCAAGGTCACTGACTGTACAACAAACAACAACAAAAGAAGGGGGGTGGGGGGTTATCAACAGCTCTTGGGTTTGAGTGCACTGCTAAAAATATTAAGGCACTTCAGATTAAAAGCGCAGGTTTCCTTGCTGCCTTGAAATTGTACGTTGATTGAAACAGTACTGAATAGCAACTAATTACATTTACTCATGTTACTGTAATTGAGTAGTAATTTTACTTCCACTTAAGTATGTTTTTACTGAAGTATTGTACTGCACTACATCTTAAATCACATCCATTACATTGTACACATTTTGTAGGCTCTCCATAAGCAACACAAAAAAGATTTATTAGAGAAGAGAAGAGTAATCTGGCTTTACTTTGATGGTGCACATTATTTTGTAATTTCCAAATTTTCAAATCGCTCATGCATCAGTGTTAATGTAGTCCTGTGTTCCCCAATGATTAGCGTTTCATTAGCAAAAATCAATAACTAAAAGATCAAAATTCACAAAGCTGATGCTAGTGGATGTATTTAAACCCCTGGAACAAGAGGTAGTATATATATGATATATAATTTCCATAGGGATTTTGGAATGCTTAGCTATGGAGTGCGAAATGACGCAAAATGACGACTTCCCTTACAGCGCTTTGAGTTTTTACAGTGTAGCTTTACTCAGAGAACTTGATTTAATTCCTTGGCTCTCAGGCAGCGGATCATGGAGTGAGCTCCGGTGGGTCTGGAGCTTTTACTCCAGCGTTAAGAAAATCCACGTCAAACAAAAGTAGTCCGTCACCTATAAAGATCCATCCTCCCAGTCCCTAAAGTCAATGTACTTTTCTTCCTGCCCCATTAGCTCTTTGAATTCTTTATGTCTTCTCTTCTATGATGTTTCCCAGCCGCCAATAAGCAGGGGTCCTGTTTGTTTTTTTAAAACAAACATTAAGAAAATCCCTTTTCAACAAAAATAGTGCATTTCACTTCATAAGAATTCTATTAAGAGAGCTTATCAAATCATGTCCTCCCAGCTAATGGGGTTCAGCCCAAGTCCAGCAGCTCATCCTGTTTGCTGGCCCTCTTGTGCCATCACACTAGGCTTTGGGTGACATTTTTAACCAGTTATCAGTAATTGGCCGTCTAGGGATGTTGTTTGGCTAATGCGCGCTCGGGTACTTAAAAGACTGTGAATCACTTCTCATGCAATTGATTAGAAATGCTTAAATACGTGTAAAGGGCGTACAGCGCTTGTGCACAAATGCTTAAATACAAAATGATTCTCTCGCTCTCTCTTTCTGCCTCTCATTCTTTCTGTGATCTGTCTCCCCCTCTATTCGTTCCGTCTCACCCCCTTTCTCTCTCTCCTTTTCGGTCTTTCTCTTCTATCTCTCTCTCTCTCTGTCCCCTCCTTGCCTAGAGGCAGGTATTAATTGAAGGGCCCTTGTTATAATAGGTTCTAATTGTTAATCACACAGCCTCGTTAGAGAGCATTCTAATTGTAATTACAGGCGCTCGTTAGCCAAGGTTCTGTCATTAATTAGACTTTGTGACCTTGTTAATTACTCCAGGCATATTAGCCAGTCATATTCTCCAACACGGAAATTGTGTATCTGCAAAGACAATCTTTTCGGGAACGAAGAAGAACTGTTTGGTGTTTCACGGACAGTAATGTTATTTTCATCATTTTCATCATCATCGTCAGTGGGGAACAATTTCTTCTTTCGGTTAAACCAAAAACAAATGCCACAATGAGAGATATGAGGTTTTCTCCAATACATTGACAATGTATTGTACAATACTGGCCTGATTTCCGGTGGATTGCGCATTTTGAATTAATTCCTAAAGCAGTTTGTCACTTCCTTATAACTGTTGTATTCTAAATAACGGCCTTCATATCAGGAGAATCCCTCTTGAACATTGATTCTCATTAAAATGCAAGACGAACCCTCCCACTTCCAGTCAGAACAGTAGAGCGACGAAGAAGCACCTGACCTCACCTTCTTTCCACTGAATCATTTCCCACCCTTTTACTTTATTTCTTTTCCTAGCACTTTGCTTTTAAGCGATCGCTCTACGGTCACATGAATATTGTAAGGGCACCGAGGCTCTGACCTTTTCACTTCTTAATTCGGGTTGCTTGTAGCTTATTGAAGCGTATTCTACTGTTGCACTCAGCGGGTATGTTTACATGCACAGAGCAGCCTGGCTAGCGCATACTCCAGTTAAGGTCTTATTCAGGTTAATCTGTTTACATCCACCTTTAATACCCAGCGAGTCTCCATGTTAATATGAGTAAACCAGTTCACAGAATAGTTCCCCTCCAACAGTAGGTTACTTCTAATACATGGGTAAAAAAATCGGGGTGGAACAATATATTGAAATTCAATATATCGCGATACAAAAATGCGACAATACGTATCGTGGGGCAGAAAAATGAATCGCGATATTAGCTCGATTTTATTCTGCTGTAGTAATCGCAGGGGCTTGATCATCCTAACTTCACAAGCTCTCCATTCAAATTATATGATTTACACTTTGTCATGACATTTTTAAATTGTTGTTTACATTCTAGCAAGCCGATGCCATCGCTAGAAAGATTTGTGGCTCAGAATTCTGCACAGTCAGACTTTGTTGTCATTGAACTTTTATTTAGTGCGTTGCATCGTGGTTGTGTTGAATCGTGAACCACATATTGTGAATCATATGGAATATACAGTATAATGAAGCTTTGTCACTCCACTGTGTCAACCCTACTGTACACCACTTGCTATGAGAATCGGTCAAAAAGTTCCCTTCCCTCCCGTCTCTCTGTACGTTTGACTGTTCAATAAAGCAGAATTGCCCCAAAAAAGAATCTTAAAAAAACAAACAGGCTTGTATGTTTAGGAGACAGTAAAAACCAAAAGTGAAAGGAGTAAGATGCCACTAGCCATTTTATAATTAAACCCATTTAATATGGGAGTAAATCAGGCTTCTAAACCAAGTTCCTCATAATCAGACCCAGGTTATTCTAACCCGGTTAAGTTGTTTACATGCGCTGACCCAAAGCCATGTTACTTGGGGTTAAGAAGTTACATGATGTAGAAATCCAGCCGTCTTATCAGCCTAAATTACGCCCCATCCCCACTAATCGAGATGCCATAGATCGCCCTATTTGCCCACATTAAATTCTGGTGTCAGTATGGTCACTGGTGGGAAATCTTCTCCACACAGGAAGTGATGAATCCAAACTGGCGTAAAGCAATCACAGACTGTTGTCTTCAAAATTACAGTTACCTCTCACTGCCACTTGGGGCCGCTAATGAGCAAAAATGGTATACTGCAGTCAATAATCTGTGCATTTAAATGTAGCTAGTGATTCATAAATGTACAAGACTAACAATTATCTTTCTCTCTCTCTCTCTCTCTCTCTCTCTCGCTCTCCAGGCACTTCCTCTTTAAGACAGGTACAGGCACCACTCCCCTCTTCTCCACGGCGACCCCCGGCTACACCATGGCAACGGGCTCAGTGTACTCCCCGCCCACCAGGCCGTTGCCTAGGAACACCCTATCACGCTCCGCCTTCAAATTCAAGAAGTCCTCCAAGTACTGCTCATGGAGGTAAAGACAGCTCATTCTGTTTTCTTTTCCTTTTTCTTTATTTTTTTTACTACTCCTTACTACTTTTTACTCAAATTCAAGTCAGTTCAATTCACTTCAATTAAAATCAAATCTGTTTTATTGCCGTGATAGGAAATAATGAGGTAATATAGACAAATAACAGATGACGTAAGATAGAAAATATCAGCAAAAGTAAATATTCTATAACAATTCAATTAAACTCAACTGTTCCATTCAATTAATTATAATGTCTTCCCTGTATATAGATACTGCATGTGTGGTGAAAATGTGGGTTATATATATGTAATGGGTATACTGTATATATACACATATACATATATTACATACAAACATTTACATTTGTTCCCTATCAGGTGACATGTAGTGATACGATTCACTTTTAAGTCTCTCCTTCCTCCCTTCTACCCTTCCTTTCTCTCCCGCTCTCCTCACTGTTTTTTTTTTTAAATATCTCCCTCTCCACTTCCCCTCTCTTATCTCCCCCCCCCGCCCCCCCCCCCACCCTATGACTCCTCCATCAAGTTGAAGAAGCCAGCAGCCATTTATATTGCAGAATATTGATTTGAGCAGCATAGCACTTTCAGCCCAGAACCTGATCATGTGGTTTTCCCAAACTCACACATCACTTGTAGAAAAAAAAAAGTCCAGAATCATACAGGAAACCACCAATTAAACCAGTCAACCCAGCATCCTTGGAGAGTGGAGAGTTTTAGTGTCCCTGTTTCAGAAGCTATCAGCAGCTGCAATCTAAAAAATATTGATGTCAGTCGTCAGACACTCATAATGGTTGAACCCTAATTGCTATTGCAGGTAATATCTAAACATAAAACCCCCCCATCAGTCCGACACTAGAGTCCAGTGGTTCTCAACATGGGGTCCGGGACCACCAGGGGTCCTTGAGGGGGTTCCAGAGGGTCCCAAGCAAATTGATCTATTGCTAAATTTCACCATTATTTCATTTACAAGTGAACACAATTACAGAATGTAGAAGAATGACTGTTTTGATCATAGTTTCACTGTTATCTCTCTACCTACAATACAGATAGTCATGGAATTCTGGACAAAATCATATCTAACAATAAAAATATTCTCAGATTTGGGTTCGAGAGACAAAATCTCATCAAATAGGGGTCCCTGGCTCTAATGTGTAGTAAGTTAGGGGTCCTCGATATGAAAAAGGTTGAGAATCACTGCACTAGACGTAATAATCATTTGCAAATAGAACATATTTTGAAATTTGGATCACAAATCCAAGCAGCAGCGATGCTAGAAGACGTTCCTTTGTATTGTAAATGTCCATGACCATCCAGCTTTGAACAGTGTTTCCAGCAGCTTCCACCGTATTATTATTATTCAGTACTACAGCCGGTTCACATTTCATATTTTTTGCTTCTTCGTTTATTTATTCACTGACATTTCAGAGTTTGGAATTTGCTTTTCTGATATGAAGTTCCAGAGAACAAGGGAGGGGAAAGTAACATTCAACTTGTCGCGTGTCGTTTCAGGTGTACGGCGCTCAGTGCGGTCGGACTGTCTGTACTGCTGTCTGTGCTGCTCTGTTACTGCATAGGTAAGAGCACACACACACACACACACACACACACACAGGACCATACATACACAATGACATAGAGTAGCGCACGCACGCAAATATCAAAATCAGTTTCTGTTTACACACACTCTCTCTCTCTCTCTCTCTCTCTCTCTCTCTCTCCCACTCTTACACAGATACAGTTGGCATTGATAATCAGTCTGTAGGGTTAGTTTGGCAGAGGCAAAGGATGATGAACGAGACCGCACTTTTCCCTTTTACACCTCGAGCAAAGGCACTTAAATCCCTCCCTCGGTTTTCCTCTGTTGTTAATTCCTCCCCTATTCCTCCTTCTATCACTCAACTTCCTTCTCTCTCTCTCTCTCTCTCTCTCTATCAGTTGTTGCGAGCCCATCAGATCGGCCAGACTGTTTTGTTTTTCCTTTCTCGAGGCCTGATTCGTTCCTCGTTCACCCCTCCCTCGGTCCCCGCTGTTTTTCCACGCTGTTTTAAAGGTGATGACGTTACGTGGGGCTAATATCTTGGGCCAATTTTACAGTAAATTTTAGCTGGCATCCACATCAGAAACACAGTTTTAACGTCTAGCCACGGAAACGAGAAAATGAGTCAGACGGCCTCACGTTCTCTGCCGCAAACGTTTAATGTGACGAGACGGCGCAACGAGAGCAAAGGTTTGATTGAGGATTCGGATCATTAACGTTTCATCAGAAGAAGCCTGCGTAATGGCGATGACAGATAAATAAGTAGTTTTATCTGTTTTCAAAGCACAAGTCAAATTTTGTCACTTAAAATTCCTCATGAACATCTTGAACTCAGGGTTAGACGAGTGGTTTTCTTTAGAACTGTAATGACTCAACCCAATGATTTATTAAAATGAAAAAAAAGCTCTTAAATAGTTCTTCTGATACTGCTGATTTGGAGCATTTCATGTGTTGTGAAAGGGTTCTTTACAGCACCATAAAGGTCCTATGTAGAACCATTTGAGCATGGTGCTATAGAGAACCTTTCTAAAAAGGTTCTTTACAGAAGCAGAAAAGGTTCTTCTATGGTACAAGCCTAAAGAACCATTTTCTAGTACGATATAACCTGAACCCTTTTTGTTAAGACTATATTGCCTATTGCCACCGTTGCCCTACCTAATAATGCTTATTGTTCATGAAGGGTAAAATCTACACCTTTACACAACACATTATCCTGTATTTCATCACCTCCAACCATGATACAATGTAATAAATAAAAGTTCAGTGACAACAAAGTCTGACTGTGCAGAATTATGTTTATTTCTGAAACACAAATCTTTCTCGCGATGGCATTGGCTTGCTAGAATGTAAACAACAATTTTAAAATGTCATTACAAAGTGTAAATAATATAATTTGGATGGAGAGCTTGTGAAATTGTGATGGGCAAGCGTCTCATTTTTGATTACTACAGCAGAATAAAATGAAGCTAATATCGCGATTCATTTTTGTATCGCGATATATTGAATTCCGAAATATCGTCCCATCCCTACTGTCTTTTGAATGTACTCCAACTAATGTTACACTGCCTCATGATATTTCTAGCTGTAAGATAAGGACAGGTAAGGGCAGCTGACAGGGTTAAAAGTTTCCTCAAAGACGTTTTGATGAGGCTTGACTCAGCTTCCTCCTCTGTTGACTGAGAGCCCATCTGATTTGAGAGGGTACGTCCTCCAAACCTCATTTATCATGCAGCTTAGCTGTTGTTCAAACTCACTTATTGGCAACGCTCTGTGTGTGTGTGTGTGTGTGTGTGTGTACGTGCTAAGGTTGACAGTGATATCTGTGTAAACAAGCATGGCCAGTGACGGCATTATCGCCCGAAGTGTATCCGTTTTACTTGTGTGTGTGAGTGTGTGTGTGTAGGTGTGTGTGTGAATGTTATCGCCTGAAGTGCATCTACCGTGTGTGTGTGTGTGTCATGTTATCGGCTGAAGCGTATCCGCTCTCAGTGGTTTGTTGACATAGCATCAGAGTTCTGGATATCACACTGTTGTGGCTAGAGAGAGAGAGAGACAGACCTTGTGTGTGTGTGTGTGTGTGTGTGTGTGTGTGCGCGATAGAAGAAAAGAGAAGAAAAGAGAGTAGTCATAGGCAGCAGTTACAGATGTGGGCTGTGATTGGAATGTCAGTCCCAGTGAATGAGTAACACTCTCCCCTCTCTCAAGGTACTTAAAAGGGGGAAATAGAGAAAGAACTAAAAAAAATAGAGATGTTAGACATATTAATATTACTGAAACATTTTAATGCACTGCTTTTGTTGTTTTGTGATATTTCCTTTGCAAGTGTTGGATTGGAGCTTTAAAGGAAAAATCCCACCTAAAAAAACACTTTAAACTTTCACAGCTATCGGTGATGTACCTGCAAGTTTCAAAGGGCATTCTGGGAAATGTAGGAAATAATTAACAGCATTTTTCTCTATAAAAGGGCTCCAAAACAGTTCAGCATTACATGAAGCTGAAACACTGAATTGCATCGTTGAGTGGAGGAGGCGATTGCACATCTAAAATTAGAAAAACTGAAACGGTCCACTTGCTTCCACCCACATATTTTTGAGGTTTGGCAACCATTTTTTAAAACATTCCAAACATGAATTCCCCTCTGCATATGTAATATATGGATAATAATAGCTTTACATGGAGCTCAGCCTGAAATTATACTGAGCTATCTGTATTTGATTTGTTTACAGATGCAGATCATTAGTGTCGGTCCTCCGGTTTGAAACATTTCTGCCCACATCCAAACTGAGCCTGAGGTCTCGCTTCATTTTCTAATGATGATCTGCTAATGATGGTATTTTTCTACAGTATTTGTGAGCCTGTGCCCAGCCCCAAACTAAATGAAACTCATCCAACCCAGTAGAGTCCACTGGTTCCAGTCAGGTCCTATTGGGTTCAAGCATTAACTGAAAACTTACTAAAAGGAACAGAAGTGTTTATTTAACAGGAAAAGCTGTGGATTAGGGTCAGGCTGATATATGTAGTGCTATGTAGTGGTATCTAGTAGTAGTAGTAGTGGTATTAATAGTAGTTAGAGTAGTAGTAGTTGTAGTAGAAGTAGTATCATCCTTTGTTTCAGTGGAGAGTTTTAGTGTCCCATGATGGTCTAAATGCTGTTTCAGAGGCTTTTCCACCTTGATAAGGATATAATTCTTGGGGAAATACTGAATACTTTTTTGGTGTGAAAATGGTCAAAACTATTATCAGCAGCCTCAACCCTCCCTTCAAAAACCCAGGGTAACCATAAGCGTGTCCGGCCGCAGTCCTAAAAGCATCTCGGGTGCTTTTTGTTTTGCCCTGCATCGCATTAAAGCTGTCATGGTATTTTGCTCATCGTTAGATTGTGTGAGAGCAATATTCTTTTAAAGAACAGCCCAGAGAGAGAGAGAGAGGGGGAAAGTAATATTCTTTTAAAGAGAGAGAAAAAGAGACAGAGTGGAGAAAGAGTGGTATTTTTTTTCGAAAGGTCACTGATTCCCACAATGAACAGAAGCAATTATGATCGGAGCTCAGATGGTCCTTGGACTTAGATCGCTTGCCACAGGCTAGTGTGTGTGTGTGTCTTTTTACATGCCTGTGTGTATGTGTGTGTGTGTGTGTGTGTGTGTGTGTGTGTGTCATGGGCCTCCCTTACGTAGCATTGTTAGAAAGATGTTTTTTTCATCTGAGGCATCTGTTTAGAGCTTCCTGGGATTTTATGATTGACACATACATATACTCTTGACACACACACTCTCACGTGTATCTCTGTCTCACAAACATGAGCACACGCACACACACACACACACACACACAATCATCTAAGTATTTACTGAAACACACAAGAATACACACAGGAACATATGCACAGACACGCATGCACACACATAGATACGCAAGGGGCGCATGCTATGATTGGCACATACATATACCCCAGACACACACACACACACACACACAGACACACACAAATACGATACCTTTGGCCTTGACAAACTGACATAATGACATACCATATCAGACAACATATGATCCATGCCTATTCTTGTGTGTGTGTGTGTGTGTGTCAATCATACTGTGTGCACCTGTGTACCCTTGTGTGCATCTTCATGTGTGCGCCTGTCTGTATCTGTGTGTGTGTGTGTGTGCAGAGATACATGTGAGAGTGTGTCTCCTATCCACTGCCCTCTTCCAGGGTCTTGGCCCAGTGTGCCATGGTAATACATGCAGCGTATTTGACAAGATGTCAGACAAAAGCTATTATTTATTCCTTCAAAATAAAAGATTATTACTTCATCTGTCTCACCACACGAGGGACAAGAGCCCCTCTCTTGTCCCTGAGAGGGGGAAGAGAAAAAGGATGAGGAGAAATAAGCATCAGAGCTGACTAAATGTGAATGGCACAGTCAGGACATAAACGTGTTTAAGTCAATTTAGATTCCCACCATGGCACTGATGTAGAATTCCATGACTTTCCATGGCTAAGTGAGAGCGCTTCCATGACCTAAAACTCTTATTCCTTCCTGTCTTGTCAATGTTGTTTTTCAGTCTGGTTTCCACTCCAGCTGGGTAATGAATGTGTGCCACAAATTGGAAAACATTCTGCGATATTCCTGGAAAGTTACCCATTTGTAAAATTACCCGATATCCCCTGACTTCCCCAAAGAATGTATGAAATCCCTGATATTCCCTGACTTCCCCTGGGAATTCATCAAAATCCCTGATATTCCCTGAGGTCCCAAAAGAATTGATCAAAGTCCCTGATATTCCCTGAGTTCCCCTGGGAATTCATCAAAATCCCTGATATTCCCTGACTTCCCCTGGGAATTAATCAAAATCCCTGATATTCCCTGAGTTCCCCAAAGAATTTATCAAAATCCCTTACTTCCCCTTTCTGGAATACACCTTTCTAAATTCAAGATACAAATCATTCCATGATTTGTGTATTTATGTCCTGACTCACATGCTCTAATGAAGGTTTGTGTTTTGTGATGGTTGTGTTCCCTTCGGTAAACCTAGTACAATGTAGGTAATCGTTGGTTTTGACTCTTATTTCTTGGAATGTGTTGTTGTTCTCCTTATTGGGGATCTCCTATGAAATTCATGTGTATTTTTTGGTCCAGCACTTCTCATTAGAGAAGTTTCTTCCCTGGTACTTCTCTAAAACCTGATTTGAAGTCCCAGTCAAAGTGGGAATCAGGGCGTGGATGGACTGCTCATTCCGTTTCATTTGTTCCTGGAATCAGCTGGTACTCCTACGTTGCATGCCAAGCCCTATTGGCACAGGACAGGAGTATTACCTGGGAACATCAAGTGATTTGGAATCATTTTGGAAATCATCAGTGATTTTTATCCCGTGTGAATCTGCCATGTCTGTAATTTGTAAGGCAAAAATTACGGCGCAATTTACCCCCCATATTTTGGTGAAGACAGAGTTTCACTGATAATACTAATCCCACGCGAATTGAACTTTCATAATTTGTTTTTGGTGCACAATTTCTTCTTCTACTTCTTCCTCTTGATGCTTGATTTCTCTCCTCCTCCTGTCATGAAGAGTGGAGGCAGTAGTGGAATCTATGGAAGGGTTTGAATGCATTTTCAGCACAAACTTCAGGCTTTGCTTTGCTACATCAGGAAGTGATGAATTGTAAAATCTTGACTTTCTACAGCTGCATCCGGTGATCTCAGTGAATTTCATTTTCCCATGTGGACATGTTTCAGGAAACACAGGGGCGTCATTAATTCAGCAGTCCTGTGAGAATAGAACTTTATTTGAGAAATGTTCAAATTGTTTTTAAAGCTACTGGAGGGGAGCTTTATAGCTGCTTCAGTCAGCCGTTTTCAGTTAGCTTCAGATTCTGTGCATACACTCTTTCTAAGGATGAGTCATTTTCAACACCTTCATAGAAATGCATGATTCAACACATCCTTAAAAAATAGAAGAAATACAATCCAATCTGCATTTCTGCGCCGAAAATGACATTTGGGAGGCAAAGAATCGGACCTGTGGAAAAGCACAAACGCGAGAAGAGAAATTTTGGTGTTTCGGTGTTTCAGCAGATCCGATTCTTTGCTACGGAGGTATTTCTCTTCTCACGTTCGTTTGTGTTTTTCCGCAGGTGTGATTCTTTGCTTCCCAAATGCCACTTTCAGCACAGAAATGCAGATCCAGATTACATTTATGTGCTGAAAGTGGCATTTGGGAAGCAAAGAATCACACCTGTGGAAAAACACAAACGAACGCGAGAAGATAAATTCCGGCGTATATAACCCCCCGTACATTTTCTTCGGCCTCATCCTAAAAACAGCGTCTTTTTTCTGAACACATTCCCTGCCTTTTAAAGCGCTGAACCGGGCCTTTGTAGTCCCTCTCAGTGTGTGTCAGATTAACAGGGCTGAACTGGGATCAGTTGGGTCTTTTGAATCGGAGCAGGAAAGGCTGACAACGGGGGGACCGGTGGCTGATCCCAGCTCTGCTTTGAACGCAGTAGGAAGCGTTGTGTTCCAACCAACCACAGCAGTTCTGCTGCTGCTGTACTCTTCAAACTCTAAAAACTCTCCTTATTTACACACCAATTCTTCATTCTAGACAAGTGGCAGCAACATCTCTTTATATCCATATATTCTAATGTACTTTATATTGCATGTATCTTGTGTTTTTTTAATTCATTTTTCATTCATACTGCATATTTTTTGTCCTACTGCTGTTATTTCACACACCCTCATAGTGTTGTAATTCATTTATTTTTCATAGTTTTCTTACATTTCTACTCAGCTCTTTGTAGTGTTTAAATTATGTTAAATTGAAATGACATGAAATGAAATTTATTTAATATAATTTACAGCAAGTTAAAATTGCTGAATAGATAAATAAATTAAAATGAGTTACATCAATTATTAATGAATGAATTATAAATTATTCCTCTATTTATTTATTACTGTATCCTATTATTTCTATTTTCTGTCATTTGAACCCACCTCTCTCTCTCTTGTTGTTTAATATTAGAATATTATGATCATTTTTGGAGTAGGGGAGTAGCTTATTTGATAATCCAACCTGACCAAAGTCTCCCTGTCTATGGTAGTGGTTCTCAACATGGGGTCCGGGGTCCACCAGGGGTCCTTGAGGGGGTTCCAGGGGGTCCCCAGCAAATTGATGAATTGTTAAACTTCAGCATTATTTCATTTACAAGACGTTAGAGAATGTAGAAGAATAACTGTTTTGATCATAGTTTCACTGTTATCTCTCTACCTACAATACAGATAGTCATGGAATTCTGGACAAAGTCATATCTAACATTAACAAGAGATTCACTCACACTGAAACTCCACCAGCATGAAATCTCCATTCAACCGGATTCAAACCCTCACCTCCATTCAGTGTGTGTGTGTGTGTGTGTGTGTGTGTGTGTGTGAAATAAGCATAACAAAAAACTCTATATGGTGTCGCTGTTACCACCATGATTCCAGACTTTGCACACCGCCTGTAGTAAATCCACAACTTCCTTTTCAATGAATTGTTCCTTTAATTCCCAAATTCCCTAAAAAGGTTCTGTGAGAGACTTGGTGTTTTATTACTGTTACCATGGCTCTTAATCCTCTCGCTTTATCACACGCACACACACACACACACACACGCACGCAAACACGCACACGCTCCTGTCGATTCGCCAGCTCTCTCCCATGACCCTTTGCTCCTCTCCTCAACAGGAGGGGTTGTGGGTAACGGGCTAGCGCAGCACGGCTCTAATTTAATGAGGCAGGGAGGTGTGTATGTGCGTGTGAATTTGATGTGTGCGCGCGCATGTGTGTGTGTGTGGGGATTGAACCCGCGGCAGGGGTTTCTCTCTCTAAACGTTCCCAAGTTGAATCTCTAATTGGTCCTTGACACGACTCTCTCTCTCTCTCTCTCTCTCTCTCTCTCTCTCTCTCTCTCTCTCTTATATATTCTGCTTAGATTTCAGTGTCCTTTACATTAATACTATTCCTCCATTTGAAACCAACACAGTTCACTGCTTAGACTTTTATAGTATCATTAGTGCCATGTACTCTCAGATGTAAAGTAAATGGGGATTTGTTTGTTCTTTTTATTTGAAATATTCAGTCATGAGGATCCAGATCATGTGACAGACAAGGGTTAGACTGACCCATATTGTGCTGATATTGACCTTTTATACATATTGGATATGGTCCAAAAATGATAGAGGCTCCTCCCTGACCACAGCTACAGAAAAACCTGACATATTTTCTTTTCTTTGCATGTTTTATTCATTTGTTTCATTAATTTAATTTGTCTGGGTTTCAGTGGAGAGTTTTAGTGTCCCATGGTGGTCTAAATGCTGTTTCAGAGGCTTTTCCACCCTGACAAGAACAATCTGAAGTAACAGGCGGAACAATATATCCAATGTAGCTCTTGTTGGAGGAGCAGTCAGTCTGCAATTACAGACAGACTGCAGACAGATATGGGTTTTTGAAGGCTGGTACTGAGAAAACAATCACTCTCCTCTCCTCTATCGCTGTCCCTTTTTCCCTTGCTTTCAGTTTTCCCTCCTCTCTGGGCTCCCTTTAAAAAAAAAAAATATCGCTCTCATGCAATCTTACAAAGTGCAGGACACCATGGCAGTTTCAAATCGAAGCTGGGGGAAAACACAAATACAAAAGCGCTGAGCTGTTCTTTAAGTTTGACCGTTTTCATGCCAAAAAAAAAATAAAAAATAACAAATATTCAGTGTTTCCCTTTGTATACTTGTCAGGGTGGAAAAGCCTCTGAAACAGTATTTAGACCATCATGGGACACTAAAACTCTCCATTGGAACCCGGCATGATATTAATAATAAAACATATTAATGGATATTTGTGTGGAATCTGATCAAAACGTCGTGTTTCATAGACAACCAGTGTAGTATTGATCAAATCTACAATAAATTATGTAATCAATCAAACTGCATCATAACAGAGGTGGACCACACTGACTGGACCACATCTGATTTTTAATAAAAGTTCAATATCGGCCCCGGATATCGGTCCGACTCCACCTACAGCCTGTTAAATTTGCGATGTGTAATTCTCCTGGATCGGCTAGGCAAAGCGGAAAACCTAATACCCCCTCCTGTGTTTCGCATTCCGAAACGCCACATCAGCTCCGCTGTTATTTATCAAAGCCAGTCAGCAGAATTCAGCGGACGCCACGCGCAGAATGTAATAAAGCGGAGTGAAAGTTGAAGGAGAGAGAGAAATGCGATGGCGAACAGAAACGGGGCTTTATGGGTGTTTCTGTTTCTATCTGGTTTGCACCGATCGTGCTCCTTTTTTCGGGCTTATACAAACAATCTTGTTACATCTCAATTGGAGAGAGAGAGAGAGAGAAAGAGAGAAAGTAGATGGTTTACAAGCCCAAGGACACAGACATGCATACTCTCTCTCTCTCTCGCTCCCACACACACACACACAGAGCGTAGGTGGTAGAGGTGAGAGTTGTATTGCGTTATGTCAGATAAGCTGCCGGCGGCCTCCTTTGATGCTTACACACTCCACTCTGTCTATCCCAGGGTATTGGTGTGTGTGTGTGTGTGTGTGTGTGAGAGAGAGAGAGAGAGAGAGAGTATGAGAGGCAGCAGTTGTGTGATGTGTGTGTGTGTGTTTGCGCTTATATGTGTTTCAATATGGGATAGAATGTGTGTGTGTGTGTGTGTGTGTGTGTGCACTTAATTGTGTGCCTAGCCTGAGAGAGCGTTCTAGATGTTAGTCATGTTTCCAAAAACATACTGTTAGTGCTACGCTCAATATGCTAACCACAGCCCAGAGTATACTAACACACACACTCTCTCTCTCTCTCTCTCTCTCTCTCTCTCTCTCTCTCTCTCTCTCTCTCTCTCTCTCTCTCTCTTTCTGTCACACACACACACACACACTTTCACACACACACGGCCCGAGGGTTTCTGGGCATTAGGAGAGCTTGTTAAAATGCGAAGCTGTGAATTGATCAGAGAATAAACTAAGCTCCGCTCTGGCCTTACCATACACACACACACACACACACTCACACTCACACACACTCTAAAGACAGTTTATCCAGCAGCATGTCTGTGTTTTTTTATCCGGCCCAGGGAGACCAATAACTGATTTTGTTATCTCTCCTTTTTCTTTCTCCCACCTTTCTCTCTCTCTTGTCTTTCTCTCCCCTTTCCTTCCATTCTTTCCTCCTCCCCTTCCTTTGTCCGCTCTCCTCTTTCTCCCTCACCTCTTCCCATCTCCTCCTCGTCCCCCTGTCGCACTCCTTTCTTTCTCTCCTCTCCCTCTTTCTCCTTTCTTCCTCTGTTTCTTCCTCTCTCCCATCTCTGTCTCCTTGCTCTCTCCAGCCATGCATCTGTTCGGTCTTAACTGGCAGCTGCAGGAGAGCGAGGGATACGGAGCGTTTGAAAACGGAGGAGGAGGAGTAGGAGTAGGGAGAGACACAACTCCCAACACCATCATGGTGTCCACAGACAATGGTGAGTTACTACTTAGACCCATGTTTTTGGAACAGGAAGGAGGTTAACTGCGCAAGACGTTAAATTAACTATTAATTATGAAATTAAGCTGAAGAGGCTTTACCTGAAGTGATAATCCACCACATTCTTTTTCTATTTATTCTAAACAAGTTTCTTCTGTAAACAGCAGAGGACAGAGGGACACTTCATAGGTGTTTAGAACAGCAAATGTAAATAGAGAGCAGCAATATGGACATTTACTGATATGAAAAAGTCACAGATTATTACTCTAAGCCAGAAATTTTCTGGCTTTTTTTCCCAATACTTTTCATTCGTACATAACAGGTTCTATAGAACCTACTATAGTGTTTTAACTATCGGTTGTGTTATGTTTAATATCCTGGTCCTGTTTAATACCCTGTTACCAGAGGTGGGGACTCGAGTCATATGACAGTTTGAATTGCTTGAGACTTGACTTGATGCATGAAGAGAAGACTTGAGACTTGACTTGACTTGGGACTTGACTTTGACTTGTACTTAACTTGGCAAAAAACCTGGAACCCCCTCAAGGACCCCTGGTGGTGCCCGGACCCCACGTTGAGAACCACTGCCTTAGGGGACGCGGCCGCTTTGGCTTGTTGCCAGGTTGTGAGGATTAATAGGGTGAAATGATGAGATGAGGCTTCAGGTACAGATCCCTCACCTGATGCTTCCAAGTGCAGATGCAATTATTTTCCAGATGGCGTCTCTTTTTTTTTTTTTTTTTTTTTTGTCCTTGTCGAAGGCGTCCCCTTGGGTCGTACAGTACAACAATCAGCTTCACTTTGTCCATGTTGGTCCACTACTCAAAAGAAATGACACTCCCACTGCAACTTTTTTTTTGTCTTTCTTTTCGGGGCTGGGATGTGGGGGGGGGGAGTGAAGTAACCCAGGGGTTCAAAGGTCAAATGTCATCAAAGATTCACCTCGACCAATAAAATCCACTTCAGCAAATAAGACAGTTTCAATAATTTAAAATACACCTTTTAGTGGGTTATACCCTTCACAGAAGCATTTATATGTGTTTTCATAGCGCAGCAGTGGCACCTTATTGCTCCCAGTCCTCCACCCAGTCCTCTCTTTGTTTTGTGCTTTTTGCCTGCTTCCACTTCCCTGATGGAAACTGAAATGATCCCAATCTATTTCCACTTGAAAACCTCTGTTTGCACTTCCAAACCTTACAACATTTTTTTTGTCGATTTTAAAAGTCTGCAACTCTGAAAACATACCGAAAATGAAAAACGTAAGCAACGTCTCTCTCATCAGGCTTACTAAAATCGAAATGTTTTTCTTATAGAAGGAAGTAAGAGAGGCAAAGGAGACAGAGAGGCATAGGTAAGAGAGAGAGAGAAGAAAGACAAAGGTGGATGGAGGAGAGAGAAAACGCATCTCGACGATAGGGAAGAGAGTAGGAGAAATATACGAAAATAAAGAACAGAGCAGAGGGAAAAAGTCTAGGGTGAGAGAGATCAACACAAAGAAAGAGTGAGAAGTGGCTTCTCAACTGAAGCAACTCTACCCTGCACTGTCTAAAGATAGACTACACACACACACACACACACACACACACACGCAGGGGATAATGGCTAATGGCCCAGATGAATCAGGGCTTCAAAGTGGCACCTTCAAAACGCCTCAGTGACTCTGCACAAGTGTGTGTGTGTGTGTGTGTGTGTGTGTGTGCGCCTACGTGCATGTGTGTGTGTGTTTTCACGCCTGTGTAGTTGTGTGTGTGTGTGTCCTTGAGAAGGGGGTTGTCACACTGTCCACCTCCTGACGCTATATGAAGTTGCTAACACTCACCCACTGTATTTTATTCCTATGACGTGCTTTACCCACACACACACACACGGATACATAGACACCCACATACATACACACATAGAAAGACACGCACACACACTCAAATACCCATGCATACACACTTAGTCACCTGATTACTCACTTGCTCCCTCACTTCGTTCATTTTGTAATTTGTCGTTTATACAGTTGCTTAATCCCACACACTCTGACATTCATTTGATCATTCAATCACATACACAAACACACACATACCTTAGATACACTAACTGTGCATGTGTGTGTGTGTATATAAGACATCCACTAAATTACACCCAAAAGAAAACGGCAAGGCAGGAAATCAAAGTTAGAAAAGGTAAAAAAAACAAAAAAAAAAACATCCACATCATCCACAAACTCTTCGAAAATAGGCTTCAAAATTGCATCATCTCCTGACTCGGGGTAAACAAAACAACTTACTATTGACTTGCTATTGATTATTAACTTGGTATTCCACAAAGGCATCACCAAACGCCTTCTTTGAATTTGAAGCAAAGTTTGAAATGTGCAAGCTAAAGACACTCCGCAAACACAAGATCTCATTGACTTAAGGCCCTGACACACCAAACCGACATCAAAGAAGCAGCGGCGACGAAGGCCGACTGTCGCGTCGCCTCATGTCGCCTGTGTCTGGTCCAAAAAGTTGCACTTGAACACACCGCAAAGACTACAGCCAACGACCAACTAGCACGTACGTTCTGCGCCTGCGTGAGGGGAAATAACTCTCCATACCAGCAGGTGGCGGTAGTCTGTGTTCGTCATTCAAAAAGGGAAACCGGAAGACCTAGGACTGCGGATATACAAACCGTAAACAAAGCAGCGTTTGCTTACCATTTTCACACCACTCTCGCTCATCACAGATGGTTTCGCTACTTCTAATTGAGAATATGTCTGATAAGAAGTTGCAAATGGCACTGGCGTTGTCAGCCCTTTTGGTCTTTTGGTTGTGGAAGAACGACTTCATCGTTTGCTTGCTTTCGTCACTTCCGTTTCTCTTCTCGTGCCAATCAGAGTGATCTCTCTCACCGACGGGCTCCGCCGCCGATTCAACATGCTCAATCGGCCGAAAAGCCGCCGACAGGGGTCCGACTAGTGCCAACGTTGTGGGACACACCGCAAAAACTAGGGACACAGACGCTTACCGACGGCCCGACATTGGCCAGCGGCCGACCGTCGGCCTGGTGTGTCAGGGCCTTTACACTTCATTGATTACCGCTTCAGTTTCAAATAACAGAGATGTGTTTACTCACAGCCTGCTTTGATATATGAAGGCTTTTTATGTTCCGGCATCATGATACATACTGTGTGTGTGTGTGTGTGTGTGTGTGTGTGTGTGTGTGTAGACACATTCTTGTGAACACAATAACAAGAGCATCACTTAGAACCTTCATACTTACAGCAGAAGTTCCCCCTACAAAGGAGATGATCTGATTAGATTTTGGAGCACCGTGCTGCATAAATTTGCCCTGACAAGAATAAAATTCCTTGGAAACGCTGGATCTTTGTCAATTTTTGGAATTAGTTTTGCATTTAAATAGGCCACTTTAAAGATATTTCGTATCAGCCCAAAATATCGGCCATCGGCAGCTTCGATCCAAAAAATATCAGCATCTGCCTTCAATAGTTCAACCTCAAAGACTCTAAAGAGAGAGAAGACGGATGGATGGACACATACCCACAGAAAGAGGAAGAGAGAGATAGAAACCGACAGAGAGAGCTATAACCTTAGTGCTGCGTTCACTCTCTCAAATCACTCTGTGTGTGTGTGTGTGTGTGTGTGTCTCACCTTAATAAAGGCTTGGTTGGCTGGATGAGGCTGACAAAAGCTGACCTCATCCAGCCAACCAAGCCTTTATTAAGGTGACACACACACACACACACTCAACATCTTTTGTTCTGCTGTGTCTTTGTCTACCTGACAGAAAGCGATAGAGCAAGATCTCATTCTCTTCTCTCTCATCTCTCATTCTGTTTCTCTTTAATGTCTCTATTGTCCTCATTTCTGCTCTCTCTCTTTCTCTCTCTCTCTCTCTCTCTCTCTCTCTTTCATTTCTTCCTCTCTCAGCTCATCTCTCCTCTCCGCCTCACAAACCTAAATTCACAGAGTTAGAATTGAAAGAGAGAGAGACACAAGTGGTGGTTAGAGAAGAGGGGTTTGTGACTGGAAGATTCGGAAAAAGTAGTATGTACATTTTTTTCAGTAGAACAGATGGGGGGGCTAGATAGAGGGAGAGGTGGAGGGAGAGAGAGGAGGAGCGAGGAGAATGGGAGGGGGAGGAAGAAGAAATTAAGTTCTCTCTCTATTGAACAGTGTTTGTGCTTAATTGCTTCTTCAGACAGTAGAAACTCGAAATGGCCTTTTTATGACCACCGCTGCTGTGTGCGTGTGTATATGTGTATTGTAAAGTGTGTATGTGAAAGTCCTTTTTTTTTTACACACACTCACTCTCACACACACACACACACACACACACACACACACACACACACAGTGAGGTGTAGTATAGGGAGTTCTCTTGTTTCCTGTAATGATTCCCAGCTGCTATTACCAGCCCATTAATTAGCATGAAACAGCTTTCTAGGGAGGCCACCACTGTGTGTGTGTGTGTGTGTGTGTGTGTGTGTGTGTGTGTGCGTGTGCGTGTGCGTGTGCGTGTGTGTGTGTTGTGTTAGAGAGAGGGGAGAATGAGTGTTTGACATACATTTCAGTGTCACACATTGTGTGTGTGTGTATGTACAACTTTGTACTTGTGTCATACGTTGCAACTCATATTGTTGGTATATCCAATATGCGTAATGTCTAGACTGCAATATGAATTTCACAGACATACACACACATCTGAGTCAGTGTTCGTTCATCGTCCAGATGTCATGGCTTAAAGCTCTTAAAGTGTAATGCTATGAATAGGAAGGGACTATTAAATTCCAAACTTTGGATAGCAGTAGCATGGTATGCAGCAGATAGGGACTATATAAAATAAGGAATGGTTTATCTATGTAAAGCTAGCACTCACAAGTGCAGGTAACACTGTGGACAATGGTTTAAACCACAGATTAACTTTAGAGTGCGTAGATAGATCTATGTTCAGCCTGTCCTCATAGAAAATTTGCACGTACACATAGGTAAGCAAAAAGTAACACACTGTCATTTTGTATTATATTCTAGTGCAAGTTTTCTACTGTAAGTGAAGTTGTAATTTTTAGCTAAAGTGTAAGTCTAATTTACCCCTAAGCCTAATCTTAACCAAAATTGTTGTGGTTGCTTACCCTTACCCCTAACCTTAATTCTTACCCTTAAGTTTTTTTAGCACAGTGATATATTAGTGATATATACATATGGCCATTTGTAGGTATTGTACAAATCAATTTGTAGGTATAGTAGAAATCAAGGGTGCATAACATTCTCTTTACATATTGTACAAATGTTTTATGAGAATACATTGCATGTTATAATTTAGATTTATGGCCCAGTCGATGTGACCATTGGCCTTTGACATTGTCTATAAGATACCCATGATGAAGGCAGAGAAGTAAGAGAGAATGGTTAGCTCACACAGTAGGAAATGACTAGCAGTCCTGTGCTGTCCAACCCTGGCAAGAACTTTGAACTATGGACGTATCTAGGATTAGACTCAATATTAGAGCAACGATGACGTGCTGCCGTCACCCCGAAACCTCGTCCAGTGTCTAGGCGAAGACCCCAACATGTCCTCTATGTTCAAAAATAGCAACCCTCAGAGCAAAGTGAGCCTTTTCCAAGGACATTACACTTGGCGGCATAAGCAAGTATTACAGTTCCTGCCAACGGCAGTTCAGAGTTAAGTGGATAAAAATTATCTCTAATTGTTAGGCGAGAGGAAGCTGCGTCAAAGTGGCTTTGTACTTGAGCCGGTCAAGAAAAAAATATTATCGAACAGGCACATGTAAGGGCATTTAGGTGACGCTAAGAATTGTGAAATGCAAGCAGACACAGTTCCAGCAATCTACAGACTGAAGACTGAAGATCTGTCCCATGACTTAAGGAGGCTGTGTTCTCATCTCTTAGTATGATTGTTTTACATGTCGATATTTGTCGATATGATTCCGTTTCTGAACTGCTGAGTGGGCTGTTTCAAGCCAGCAGGGTCAGCTGCCCATCGGTCTGTTGTTGTGAAGACGAATAGCGGGTTTAGAAGTTCATGGGTCATGTTGGGATTATCTGGAGATAGGCCTAAAGGTAGACATAGGTTAGCATTGATGAGTATTGTTCTAATCAGTGTTGAGATTAAGGTTAGACCAAAATGGGTTTTTGAAGACCGATATCAGTAGTTTTGGATTGAAGATGCCGACAATAGACATTTTGTGCTGACATTCAATATCTTTAAATTTGATCATTTTCACGACCACAAATTTCAAAACATTACAGGCATTCGGTTTTTCCTCCAGAATTGTATTCTTGTCAGGATGAAAAAGCCTCTGAGCAACAGTATTTAAACCATCATGGGACACTAAAACTCCATTGAAACCCAGATAAATGTATTTTTTTTAAGCAGATTAGCAGCTCCTTAAGGCAGGGTGAGGCAGGTTTCATTGCAGGTTTTACTGACTGACAACCACTAAGCTGTTGAGTAAAAAAAGGAGGAATCTCCATCATATTGGAGGTGGATGACACTGACTAGCCAATATCCAATTTTTAATATAAGGCCAATAATACCTCCATATATGAACAAATGTAGCGGTCTAACTCTATAGTATAGCCGGTACAGTGGTGGTTTTGGGAAGCCAGAATTCCTGCTGATCCTTCTGGAGGTTTCCTGGGACTAATTCAGCCAAACATCTGTGATGGGAGGAGTGCACTTGATAACACCAATGACTAACCAGCCCTCCTTTTACTGTAACACCTAAACCAGGTTTCTATGGAGGTATTCACCCAAAAAATGATACAAGGGATAGTTACATAAGATAAGATGAAACTTTAATGATCGCCATGGGGAAATTAGGTAATTACAGCCTATGTTTTGGTAAAATATTTCTCTTTAAAGTAGCATTGGCTTCAAAGGGCAGGAAAAACAGCTTCCCTCTGCATTCTAGGTCAGTGCTTCTTCTGCTGATTCCAACACTTAAGCAGAGCTAAAGCTACTGTATATCTATAGTTTATATTAAAATAAATTGAGGAAAATATAAAAAAAAAACTGCATTATGTGCATATTCTTAACTCTTTTTGTGTCTCACTCTGCAGGTAAAATGTTTCTTCTAGAGAACAACACCATAGACACAGGAGAGGTGGATGTGGGGAGGCGAGCTATACAAGAGGTCCCACCAGGTTGGTTATCACACACACACACACACACACACACACACACATAGGCCTGGCCATGCCACGGTTGACCACAATATAAAAGAGTGAAATTAATCACACACAAAAAACATGTTCACCGATGTCGGTAGAAGTATCATTTTGTAATTATGTTCACCTATCAGAAGGATTTGTGTTTAATGAGTGACTCACTAATGGTTTGTCAAAAATCTTTGACTGCATTTTTTTTTATTGAGTAAAGTTGACCGAAATAATAATGGGAAAAGAATTGCAGGATGGGAAATAAAACACAGAAAAAGTAAAAATGAAATAAAATATGGTTAACTCTTTATAATAATATTAATAGATTATTTAGTTAAGTATTATTTTATTAACTGTCAAATAATTAACAATTATTTTTGTCTTTTAACAGTTTACTAAGGATTAGTAAATACTATAAATGTTACTTGAACATTATTTAGTGTAATATAAAATCACAGTTTATCATTTATATATTGTATCATAACTGATAAGGGATGATAACAACTTTCTGATTGTTAAATAACCATTTATCAGCAGTTTGTCATCATCTTATTTATTATTTTATTATGGTTAATTTTAAGACTAACTTTTTTGGGGTGACTATTAGTTGCAGCTGATGTTAGATAGTACAACATTACTGTTAAATCAGTTCTCAACTATTTAACAATTATCTGGTTGTTCATTTTTTATTACATGAATTAATGTTCAAATAACATTTATAGCATTTACTAATCCCTTAGCAAACTGTTAAAAGACAAAAATAATTGTTACTTATTTGATAGTTAACAAAAAATAATACTTAACCAATGTTGAATAATTATAAATTCGCCATGAATTCAGGATGGTTATTATAAAGTGTTACCAAAATATGTTCTATGAAAAGTAAAAGAAAAAGTTTCTCTCAATGAATATTTTGTCATAAGATTTTAACAAGGATACATTATTCTCATTGTTGACCATTTGCCACCGGACAAACATCAAGCTGTAGTCATCTCTTCAAAAAATTTTGTTTTTAATCTTTGACTATGGTGTATGTTAGTTTACAATAAAAAAAAAACATACATAGCATCATTGATAAATCATTCATGTCATCTTGATTTTTAAAAATCTGTTTGTTTGTTGTTGCTGTCTCCAAGGTATCTTCTGGCGATCCCAGCTATATATCGACCAACCCCAGTTCTTGAAATTCAACATCTCGGTCCAGAAGGATGCTCTGGTTGGGGTGTATGGACGCAAGGGCCTACCCCCCTCACACACACAGGTAGGACGCACACACACACATGCACACACACACACACATTAGGCTTCAAATTGTCCCTTCATGACTTTTCCTAGACCCACTTTCTGTGCAAACCACTGTTGTTAGATTTTCAAAATTACGCAAACAAATAGTTATTTTGGCCTTGGTTTCACTCTCACAATTCAAAACGAAATCAACTACAATCTCTCCATACGGAATGAAATCTTATCAAATGAGATCCGTAGCCCCTACTGTGTCTATCTGGGGGTCCCTGACATGAAAACATTTGAGAACCCTGATCTTAGACCACCCACAATTCATTGACCTTTCTAGTGTTAAAGAATACCAATCAAATGCTAGCAACCTCTGCCTTCCAAAATGTCAAAACCCCAAAGCCCTGTCGCAGTTTTTTGTTGCGCCAGTTTCTAGGCTCCCAGTTCATGATGAAGCAGATAAGCTCCTTCAAAACCCCGATCTATCCCTTTAATGACTACACTTCCATCTCTTTGTAGTGACTCATGTCTTCTATCAAGGAACTAATCCACTTATCAGTCAAGGACAGCCTGATATGTCTCCACCTCTGTCTCCACCTCTATTACCGCACAGTGTTAGCACATTAGATAATAGACATGAGTGTGTGTGTGTGTGTGTGTGCCCTTGTCATAACCTCTAAGAATCCATCCAAGTTCTATAATACTCTTTACATGTAAAAGTTCTTAAAATGTTGGATTATTAGTCCTATCAAACTCATATAAATCCCTTTGTGTAAGAAAATTGTATAAAATTGTGTGTGTGTGTGCGTGTGCTAGTACTGGCAAATAGCAATGATTGACTGTGGAAGCGTGTGTGTGTGTGTGTGTGTGTGTACTAGGGGTTAATAACCATAATTGAGTGTAGAGGTCCATTTAAATGGACATTGATACAGTGTCTGAAGCTATAAGTGTTGGTGCTGTGTGGGTAATTACATAGCTTGTGTCAGTCGAAACTGGTCTCACACACACACCCACACACACAAAGACTACACACTCAGAAAGTCAAGATGACTTGTTATGTTGTGGGGTTCATGGAGATGAAGAGAGAGCTACGGTGTGTGTGTGTGTGTGTGTGTGTGTGTGTGTGTACGTACGAGAAAGATACAAATGACATCCAAACAGGAACAAATTATCAATAACAAGTAAGGGAAATCAATTACATTTAATTAGCTCTGACGCAGATCACACTAATGATATATGCGGGAAACGTGTCAGGGTGTGTTCAAAGAGGGAGAGAGGAAGAGGGTGTGTGTTGTGTTACTGACAGAGTGTGTGCATGTGTGTGTTTGTTCAAAACGGGAAAGAGAGGAGGATGTTTGTTTTTTGGGGGGACATTTCATTAGTAGGGTAGGGTTTGAGTAGGATTTGATCAAAATTGGAGTCTGTGTGTTTTCTGTGAGATCAGGTTGGGTTTCTCAGTCTATCTGGTGAGAAATCAGCCCAGTCATGCAGACCCAGACTCTGAAGGGACTCAATTTAATGTTCATTTCAGTGGCAAAATTGGTCTCATGTTCCAATCTGAAATTAAAAAAGCCTTGAAAAGTCTTAGATTTACCTCGATGAAACTTTCAGACTGTAATAATAAGACATATTCATGCATACTAAAATGTCTCAGAATCTATTCAAGTTTAGGGCTTCCATAGATAACCAGTGTAGCATTGATCAAATCTACAATAAATATGCAATCAACCAAACTGCATCATATCCATCATGTCAGAGGTGGACCAGTTTTACTAAAAGAAAAAACTATATTGACCTTATACAGTGGCAAACTGATAGTCAGTCTAACCCTACTTGAAATATCTTCTTCCATATAAATTTGACTGCTATAGATGTGTGCAAAATACAATTGTGGTGCCATCAAGGAGGTCCATTGGAGAATTGCTATAAACAAATAATGGCTAAATATAAAACAAGCCTACGTGAAAAAGGGAGGTACCTGAAAAAGATTGTTGTGGTCCAGGTGTAGGTCAGTTCAGTAACGTTCTCAGTAAAAGTGAATAGTGTGATAAGGTGGATTTGTTTCCAAATGTAGGTTACTGTGACACAGTAAACAGCTCTAGTCTCTACTCCAAAACACTCTGAGTTGTAGCTTGAGAAGAGTCAGCTCAGTTAACCTGAACAAACTGTTAGCTAGCTAACTAGCCAGCAGGCTCATTTAGCAAAGCAACTGGTGTTAATGTTTACATGCGGCAACTAGCAACCGCTAATGCTAGCTTCTACTAGATACGTTAGCTAGTGTGCTAATCAGATGTGTTAACAACAAGACAGTGATGGTTAGCTGACCAGATACTATGGTTAGCTTGCTAACAAGCTGAGCTGAGAACCTCCAATATGTCCGCCAGAGGGTATGTTACATCACCTGAAAGCCCTCTATCCTTGTTTCTAAATGTCTCCTCTTTTCTGGCTAAATGTTTTTGTAGTGAAAAAGTTTTCACAGTGTGTATGCATGCCTGTGTGTGTGTGTGTGTGTGTGTGTGTGTGTGTCTTCCAGTATGACTTTGTGGAGCTGCTGGACGGCAGTCGCCTCATCTCCAAGGAGAAGCGAGCGCTCAGCGACGCGGAGGCGACGCGTCCACGCTCAGCATACGAGGAGGAGGCCGTGGGAGGGGCCAGACGCGCACGTTCGGTGAGCGTGCACGAGGCCGGCTTCATCCAGTACTTGGACACGGGCATCTGGCACCTGGCGTTTTACAATGACGGACGCAACACGGAACAAGTCTCTTACAATACTATCATCATAGGTGAGTGTGTGTGTGTGATTCTATTAATGAAAATATCTAGGAATTATAGGTGAGTTACTGTGTGTCAAAGTGTGTATAGGCTAAGGTAGAGGGACATGTGAGTCCCATTGATGAGATAGACCAGGATTTCTTGGCATACTTGTCTATTCTTATACACACTGTCCAAACCACATATGTATTAATAACTGCCACTGAACCAAATTTAAATAGTCAAAAACACCCGATGACCTGGGTCCATTCCCCAACTCATGCCAAGAATTTTCCTACTGTGAGTAAAGTTGTAATGTCTTGGCTAAAGTTTGTCTTATTTAACCCTAACCCTAAACATAAACCTAAACCTAACCCTTGCCTAACCTTAACCAAAGTTGGTTGGTTAGTTGAACTTATCATGTGACAAACACAAGAAATGTTGTGTGGTGTGTCCAATTCACTGTCACATAATCCAATTTGTTCTATTGTCACATCATCTTTTCACGGTGGAGGAAGGTAATGTTTTTGCTCAGTAGACAATGTGCTCACTCGAGGGACTGCTTCTGTAGACAACTTTTTCTTGGTTTGGAGGAAGGTAGTGTTCACCTAATTTTTCTCCACAACACGTAATTTGCATTTCAGTTTGTGCGTTTGTGCTCATTTCACGTAATTTTAAGAGACTGCGTTGCTTCTCGAACACCCTGTAGTTACAAAACCATCTCATCTGCTGCCCCAAAAATGAAGTCAGACAAGACAGAGTGATTATGTAGTGCAAAATGTGTTGCCAGAGGAGATTTTTAATCCTAACGCGTCTGTGCTGGCAGATCTGAGCATGCCGGGCATGTGACATACTATGGGCTAGGGTTCGACTGATAAGGGTTTTTGAAGGCCAGTACCAATAGCGATCATTTGGGTATGAAGCTGCTGATAGCCGGTTTTTAATACCATTTTCATGCTCAAAAGTATTCAGTGTTTCCCCCAGAATTGTATTCTTGTCAGCGTGTAAAAGCCTCTGAACAGCATGTAGGGACACTAAAACTCTCCAATGAAAGCCAGACTAATTAAATAGTTTTAGGTGGGTTAGCAGCTCCTTAAGGCAGGTTTCACTGCAGGTTTTACAGACTGCTGAGTAAAATCCTGGAATGATTTCTCTGGTCACACATCCGAAATAAAGACGATAATAAAAACATATGGAACTTCCATCGTATCAGAGGTGGACCACGCTGACTGGACCAGATGTGATTTTTAACAAAAGACCAATATCACTAAACCGATGTATCGCATTGAGCAACGCGGATAAGTCCATCAGATGTAGAGCCAGCGAGAGATCTACAAGACTTGACAGTAGTTTTATTGTTACAGAATGAAAATATTGGATTTTTGCCACTAGAGAAGTGTGTGTGTGCACAGGAAATGGCCAGTTAGCTATGGCAGAGAGCCAACGGTGGTATATGATAGAGAGAGACAGGGAAAGACAGCAGGGTAATTGGATGTAAGAAGGTGTTGATTGGGCTGACTGGCTGTAACTACGGCAACCACAGAGGGCCGATCTGTCTGAGTGTGTGTGTGTGTGTGTGTGTGTGTGTGTGTGTGTGTGTGGTTGGTTGAGATAGAGGGCTGCATGTCCAGCCTACCCAATTAACTCCCACCCCTCTAAACCACCTTTCTCTCTCTTTCTCTCTCTCTCTCTCTCTAAATCAGAGTCGATTATGGAGTGTCCTCAGAATTGTCATGGAAACGGAGATTGTCTCTCGGGAACATGTCACTGTTTCCCAGGGTTCCTTGGGCCCGACTGCTCTCGAGGTAAAAGAAAACACACACACGCAAACACACATACACACACACACTGCGACACCCACAGAGAGGCAGTAATTGGTGGGAGGTTGTTATCCCAGCAGTGACTGTGACCTGTAGACTCTGAAGGCTTTTGCTGTATTACTGCCGAGTCTCTCTCTCTCTCTCTCTCTCTCTCTCTCTCTCTCTCTCTCTCGCTCTCTCTCTCTCGCTCTCTCTCTCTCTCACTCTCTCTCTCTCTCCCTTTCTCCCTCCCTTTCTCAAAGGAATACACTGACCTTTTGCCTGATAAATCCTTTGTTCCACTTTTGCGCTGAGAAGACCAGTAGCAGTTTCACCTATGTGTTCAGTAATTAGTGTGAATAATCTAAGGCTTTTGAGATGATACTAAGGTACTAGGGTTTTTGAATGCTGCTGGTAGCTGATATTTTGTTTTTATATTCAATATTTAATTTAATGATTTTTATTTTTTATTTATATTATATTGTTCTATATATTCTATTATGTGTATATATATATATTATTTATGATATTTATATATATATATATATTTTATTTAAATGTTAATAATTCATTACTCTGTGTTGTCCACAGAATTCTAACTTTGTCAAGGTGGAAAAGCCTCTGAAACAGCATTTAGGCCATCATGGGACATTAAACCCAAGAAAAATAATCGTAACAATAAAACGTTTTCATGCATATTTGCGTGGAATCTGATCACAATGTCTCATCAGAATCAGTTCAGGTTAAGGGCTTCCCATATACCAATGTAGTATTGATCAATTCTACACTAAATATGTAATGCTGTAGTTCTGATGGAGGACGACTGACAGCTACCAACCTGCTCAGCAGTGCTGACAATTACGCAGCCTGGGTCTGGCTGCAGGAAAAAAAAAAACATGTTGAGCCCATGACTGACTACATCAAAGGCACAAGATACATATCATTTCCATGTTTTGGTTGATTCGTTCCCTCTTTTTCATCGCTTTGTGTGCAGAATATCCTAGTTTACGCAAACAAATTAACATGCCCACAATTTAATAAAATGTTAATGTTAATGTTAATACACGTGTCAAACTGATTGCACCCACTTGCCACAGTTAGTTGAATTTAGCTGATTGCACTGATGTATTTAGTTCAATTAGCCTGATGTTTTGTTGAATAAAGATTTATGTGCTGTAGTTAAATCAGGCTTATAATCAATTTTTCGTTAAGAATCAATTTACAAGTATAATGAGCGCTGATGCTACCATTGTCAATATTCAGACTGGAGGGATGTTATCGACTTCAACAAGGATTTGTATTGCTCAACATTTAGAACTCTCCTATACAATAACTTATTACGTGTGTGTGCTTTATATCTATCCGCACACTCGAGCGCACATTTTATATTTCGTTCGCACACAATTGCCTGCTGTGTCTACCTATGCAACTGCCCAACCGATCCATTTCCCTGCGTGCATCTCATCCAGCCGCCTGTCCGGTGCTGTGCAGCGGTAATGGCCAGTACTCCCGCGGCCGCTGCCAGTGCTACAGCGGGTGGAAGGGCACCGAGTGCGACGTGCCGGTCAACCAGTGCGTCGACATCCACTGCGGAGGACACGGCATCTGCATCGTGGGCTCCTGCATCTGCAACACTGGCTATAAGGGCGATAACTGTGAAGAAGGTGAGAGTAACTATAAGGACAGATACAATAAAGGGAACGCTTTATTTTCCGGGTACGCAATATCCTAATAATTTCCTAGAAAGGAACTGTTAATTTCTTTGGAAGTTTCCTGGAAAGAACCATGAAATGATGTGGTAATTATAGGGAAAATAGAGGAAGAGTTCAATGGTAGTTTGTAGTTGGTAAATTCCTCCAATTTCTTCTGTTTTTTCCAAGACAAAACCATGAAATTATGTAGTAGTTATACAGAAAATTAGAAATGAACTAAAATTATTTAAGCATTCAACAAATAACTGTTATATAATTATATGAATAATGACTTCTGATAATTGACCTCTGCCTATTATTTTTCCAATGAATAGTTTATAGTTTTGTAGTTCTTTCCAGGAAACTCTTTTAGAAATTGACAGTATCTCATCGACTCCACCAGACTGCTTAAATTTTCTATACAACTACTACATCATTTCATGGTTCTTTCCAGGAACCTTTGCCAGTTGTCCATTGTGTTATATGACAGTAGGAAGCTGGGGCATTATTGGGCACTGTTTGTACCAGGGATAGCCATCAATCCTTCAGCTGCTAGCCATCCGCCCTGACCAGCTGTCAATGCACCACCCATAGTGGCCATGAGCAGATGTCACAATTTTGCGTCATAGATTAGTATTTCCAACATTTGGTGTGTAGTTCAAAAATCCGTATGGAAAATATGAATGGGCTTTTTGAAAAATGTCAAAAATAAGGGCTGTGTTGAACGGATAGGGGGTTAAAATACATCCACCCGTATCACCTTTGTGAATTTTGATCTTTTAGTTACTCTTATTGATTTTTGCTCACAAAACACTCATCATTGGGGAACACAGTGTGCAATAGCATTGATGCATTGCTTTAACACAGAGGTCATGACTTCTGTTGTACATTTAAATTCTTAAGATTTTTATAGCATTAAATAGTTATTGTAGTTGTTACTTTTCATATATAGTTATAGTTGCCTTGCTCTTGTTAGTTGTTAGTTCTATTCCAATTGCTGTGTTTTCCAGTTACAGGATAATACATAATACTTTGACAAGTACGGCCACATGGGGGACAACCTCACTAACCACTATGCCTATGCTGCCACCCTCTGTATTCATTGTTTAGGGGACACTGGGGATGATTGTACCGCATTTGGCTTTTCACGCTTGAGCTTTCAAATTTGAATACAAAGTTCACACATTTGCTACCAATCACAGCCCTTTCATCATCTCCATTTTTGGATGTAAAATCTGCAAAATCTGCGAGACGTGAAACGTATCCTGCGAGTTCTGGGTGGAATAATTGTGTATAATGTTGATCCCAGGACTTAAAATAATCCCTAATGGCAGAAACCAACCTTACTCCACGCTACGATCGTTTTCAGTCTACCCTACACAAATAACTGTGTCACTTATTCAATGGCCAAAAGGATTACCCTCCAAGTCACTGAGTGCATGTTATGTGTGAAGTCATTTCAGAAGTCCTACAAGCTAGTAATCCCACTGAATTGCATGCGAGTATCAGCTAAAATCAACACTGTGAAGCTGTTGACAGGTAGTTTGCTAAGCTACCGTTGCAGCTACATGATAAACTAATTTACCCTGGTCTCTCTGTCCACACACACACACACACACACACACACAAATACACACACATACGTACACGTACACAGTTGCTATTCGGTTGTTGACAGGTAGTTGGCTAAGCTAGCGTAGCAGCTACACACTAAGCTAATTTCCTCTGATCTCACCCCGAGAGAAAATCAATACTAATCTGCTGTTTGCTAGCGGCAGAGTGCACACACACACACACACACACACACACACACACACACACAAAGGAACGCATGCCCGACCTTACATATAGGCTGCACGCATGCACACACAAACAGGTTGACACACACACACACTCGCATAGACACATACCAAGCATGTACAAATACAGGCATAGGCTGCATTCACACACATATTGTGCATACATACATACACATTTGCACACAGACATACATTCGCTTGTACGGGACAGTAACCAGATTAGTTTCAAATTAGTTCAAACCTCGACCACGCTAATCCTTGTGTGTGTGTGTGTGTGTGTGTGTGTGTGTGTGTGTGTGTGTGTAAGCGAGAGAGAGACTGAATTTGCCCTCACAACAAAGAGGTTATATGTGTGTTAATCCCATTTCTGGCTATTGAAACTGTAAATGATGTCAAAGCTGATCTCCACGAACAGCATCACAGTCAAATGAAATGCTCCCATGTTCTTTTGTCTGAGCAAGGAATCTATAAAGAAGGAAAAGGCAGATACGAACTCTAAAGCCTGCAGCACAATTTGTATTGTAGCGGATTCGGAATTCCATACCTTAGTTTTTGAAGCCTGAGTTTCAAACAGTGGTGGAAAAAGTACTCAAATCTTTTACTTAAATAAAAGTAGCAACACCATAATGGCAAAATACTGCACTAAAAGTAAAAGTCCTGCATTCAAAAGTTTACTTAAGTAAAAGTATAGAAGCATTTGCAGTAAAATGTACTGAAGTATCAAAAGTAAAAGTCGTCGTTCTGTCAGAGTTAAATTATTGAAGCATTAACTTGTAAGATGTATTTTAATGTTGTCAGTCTAACTGCTCCATATACTCCCCCCCCCCTCTCTCTCTCTCTCTCTCTCTCTCTCACTCCCCCCCCCTCAGTGGACTGCATCGACCCCAGCTGCTCGGCCCACGGCGTGTGCATCCACGGCGAGTGTCACTGTCAGTCGGGCTGGGGCGGGGCCAGCTGCGAGATCGCCAAGGCCATGTGTCCGGACCAGTGCTCGGGTCACGGCACCCACAACGCCGAGACCAGCACCTGCGCCTGCGACCAGAACTGGACCGGGCCCGACTGCTCTTTAGGTGAGGGGGGAGGGAAAGAGAGAGGGAGACACAGAGAAACAGAGAGAGAGAGACGGAGGGAGAGACATGGTGAAAGAGAGAGAAACAGAAAGGGATGGAGGGAGAGGGAGAGAGAGAGACTTAGAAAAACAGCACTGATTCTGAAAGAGAGAGAGGTGAAATGGAAAGAAGGGGGGAGGAATGCAGAACAGTAACAGATGGCTTGACATAAAAACAACAAGACAAGAGGAAAGGCGTGTGTGTGTGCGCGCATGCGCGTGCGCACGTGTGTGTGTGTGTGTGTGTGTGTGTGTGCGTGCTATTTGTGTTGCTGGTCTGGGACTCCAAGCATCATCTTGTCAAAACCATCACATGCACATCCAATTACTTACTCGCTCTCTTTGTCACACACACACACATACAGACACACACAAATACATGCACATACACGCACCTTTTGTTCAGTCTCGTTCTTGACCTTTGTCAGGATCTGTCAAAAACACACATTCACACACACACACACACACACACACACAAACGCATACACCTTGAGGCAGTTTATGCCCTTATATACACAGCTTAGCAAGTGCAGCATCTAATGTCTCTCTCTCTCTCTTTATTTCTCACATACACACACACACAGCAAACAACACACGAACCCCCCAGTCTAAATAATAAAGAAAATGTGTGTGTATATGTGTGTGTGTGTGTGTGTGTCTTAATCAACTCCATAACCTCTCACGACTTCTGTGTGTGTGTGTGTGTGTGTGTGTGTGTGTGTGCGCACTAGTAGGTGTTGGCTGATATTTGCCAGGCTGGGCAGGTATATCAAAGACCACACACATACACACACACACACACACAAGTTCTGAGAGGTTATGGAGTTGATTAAAACACACACACACACACACACACACACACGCACACACACACAAACACACACACACGCATAAACACACCTACACACAACAAAATGCACACTGTCTCTTTATCCTTCTTTTTCTATCTTCCTCTATTACACACTCTATCATGCTAATACACATACAGTCAAAGAGTTCAGTGAGGACACCTTCACACTCACACACTCACACACACACACACACACACGCAGATAGAGGTGAATCAGGGATAGACTTGCGGGAATGGTTCTGCTCTTAATTGATTTTTCATTCATTTTTCATTGAGTCGCTTGGCCAAGTCATTATGTTTTAGGAGGGAATTTAATATGCTATAATGCCATGAATGTTGCATGAACGGTTTTGAAAAAAAACAAAAAACATCATCAATTAAATTCTATTCAGTGACTTTATTGTCATGACTGTTTATCAGAAACAATATTGCCACACAACAAACAAACAGTTAATACATTCAGACCATAATGAGATGGGTATTTGGTTGGACTATACAATAGTACATAATCATCATTATATTTAATAACTATTGATTATTTTGATTGAAAAAATGTTCTATACAATAGTACATAATCATCATTATCTATAATAACTATTGATTATTTGGTGTGAAAACATAGTACATAATCATTGTCTATAATAATAATGCTATTCCACAAATCCTTCAAAAAACAGTGAGTGCAGATCAGATATTGTGTGTGTGTGTGTGTGTGTGTGTGTGTGTGTGTGTGAGAGAGAGAGAGACTCAGGTCTGCCTTATATCACCTTCCTTTTCTCTCCATTTCTTTTAACATCAAGTCGGTTGGGCCGAACTGTTTTATGTTTTATAAATACTTTTTCCCACATGTATTCATCTTTGCGTCTGTGCCTCTGTCTTTCTTCTTTCAACAGAGGTGTGTGCAGTGGACTGCGGCAGCCACGGCGTGTGTTACGGCGGCGTGTGTCGCTGCGAGGAGGGCTGGACAGGGGGCATGTGCGACCAGAAGGCCTGCCACCCGATGTGCACCAAGAACGGAGTGTGTAAGGAAGGGAAGTGTGAGTGTGACCAAGGCTGGACCGGAGAGCACTGTAATATTGGTGAGTTGACTACACACACACACATACATTCACACACACACACACATTACACACACACACACACACACACACATTACACACAAAAATAAACCCTAACCCTATAAAACTTTGGATTTACTTAATTTTATTTCTTAATTCATTATTATTTATTAGTATTATTTATTATTAATTACTATTAATTATTATTTATTATTATTATTATTATTATAAATGAAATTAAGAAACTATAGTTTATTATAGATTTTTTATTTATTATTAAATTACATTATTTATTAAATGAATATTAATTAAATTCTCATTTATTTATTTTATTTTTGTATTTATTATTAAGTAATTAGTATTTAATTATTATTTATTATTATTTCTTTATATTATTATGTATTTTTGTATTTATTATTTCTTTATTAATTATTATTTATTATTATTATTGAATTATTACTACTATAAATCATTACTTCTCATTATTATTATTGAATATTTCTTCTTTTTATTATTATTTCTCAATTAATTATTATTTCTTAATCACTTTTTTTTTCCACACACACTAGAGCAAAAGGTGTAAGGAAGGAAAGTGTGAGTATGAGCAGGACTATGATATAGGTGAGATGTTAGTCAGTACTGCAAGCACAAACATAACCATGGCTTTTGCAATTACACATGCAGCCCACACAGCTATGATTGTATAACTTGGTCTTTGAGCCTGGTTCCCCACGTTTTCCCACCAGCAAAGGATTATGTGGACACAGCTATAAACAGAAAGTAGCGTAACACTGAAATAGCGCTGTGGAGAGTGTGGGTATGGAGTTCGGAGAGGTGGATGTTAAAGCAATATTCCACTTAGTTTTAACATGGGGGTTATTCGGCTTTTGACGGCCATGAAAACCATAATAACTAATCACCAAGATCGGATGCAGCTGGACGAGTTTGTAGCATTCGGATTTTTACTTCCCATTCATTTACTTATATTGTTGGTGAACAGATTCAACAGACTACTACTGTGATTTTCAATTGACTGTTGGTCCAATGTTTTAGAACATAATTCTGGCAAATTTTTATTGATAGAAGAGAACATAGCGGAGGGATACCATTTAGCAGAGATAGTTCCTGTTTGGGAGACCAGATCTACTTTTATTTTAAAATTTTAGTGTAAAGCAAGAATAGAAATGTAAAATGACGACTGACCAATTACTGCTTTATTGTCTGAAAAGCGGGATCTGTTGTTGAATCTGTTCACAAACTTGTTAAATGTCTGTTTTCAGGCTATTTTCGTGGCCTCATTCAAACACTACAAACACTACAAACCCCCATGTTAAAACTAAGTGGAATATTGCTTTAAACTCAACTTTTTAACCATGACCAAAACCTCACCCTAATCTTAACCAAATTGTTTTAGTTGCCTAACTTTAAACAAGTTGTTTTAGTTGCCTCACCTAAACCTTAACCAAAGTTATTTTACCATAACCATTAGCTACTCTTTTCACGTGACGAACAAAAGAAAATTATGTGTCCAATTCATGCGATTGTCACATAATCCAATTCATGCTATTCATAACAAAGTTGCATGTAAGGTTGGATTTAACATATTATCCAGCAGTGAAAAGCCAACCCTAGTTTTCACACCATGAACGTTTTCCTTCAGCTTCATGCAAAATCTGATGAGCAAAATAATCTCAATTCACTAGTCCCAGTGTTCAACATGCAAAATATATACTTATACATATATTTCATGTTTTACCGACTGTAACTTTGACAATCAAATATGTTTAAAATTCACGAAACAAGCCAACAGAGAATTCTTGGTCAGTTTAGACACGCGGAACAGTACCTCTCCTTGGTGTTATGTTGCTGGGTATCTACTGTACAAGTGTGGCGAGGTGAGAAACCACATCCTGTTGTGCTGTGATTGTTAACAGTGAACCGGATCACCAGGAAAGCCATTCTGGTGGCTTTCAGCTCACCAGACAGGTAGACAGCTACACTATCGCTGGGGAAGAGCTGCAAATTGGTTTCAGTTATTGTCACTTACACACACACACACACACACACACACAGAGACGGATGCCGAGAACATAACAACAGCGAGATGAAGAGGAATGCATTTAGAGTGCTTAGCCAACAAACAGCGTGTTTGTTTAGATGAATCGTATGGATGGAGAGAATTCAAACAGACCTTCTCTTTTCTTCTCTTCTCCCTCTGTTCCTCACATTTACATCTAAAAGCGTTGGCGGGGAATTGTCTCTCTCTCACTCTCTTTCTCTTGCTCTATGTGTCCGGTGTTCACTTTCTTTCTTTCTTTCCTTCTTCCTTTCTTTCTCTTTCTCTCTAAAGCTCACAACCCGGATATTAGAGTAAAAGGTACTGTACTCTTTTCCCTTCCTCTCCTCATCCTTTGCTTTTTCTCTCGCTCCTTTCATCCTTTGCTTTTTTCCCCATCATGTACCACGGAGCTGCGGTTGCTTCAGTGACTGGCTAATGGTTTTTTTCTTTTGTTTTTGTTTTTTTCTATTCCCTTTCTTTTTTCCCTCATTCGCTCTCTCATTTTAGCTTTTTTTTTTTACCAGCTCCTGTAACGTGCTGTTACTGTTGCTTAGGTCATTTCATGATTTTAATCATTTATGTTCTGAGCCAAAAGGCTAAAGACAGCTTTTTTTTGTCGTTTATTTTTGCTAATAACAGAGTTTTCCTTTGCCCATTAGGTGGCCCACCTGAATGCTATTTCTCCGACCACCTGAATTTAAAAATTGAAACCCAGTTTGTTGGGCAAATATTTCGTATTTTTACTTTACAGTTGGCTTTTGAATGATTTTGAATGTGTTTCCAGTACGTCTCCCTTGCATCGGTTCCTCAGAAACAGCCTTGTATTTGTTTTGTGGATGCTGTATCCTCCCTCTCCCGCTCAAATCCCACCCTATTAGCGGCTTTCGCTACCTGAGCCTCTGTGAATTTCTGGGAAAACCCCTGAACAAAGAATTGAAGACATCTGTACTTCTTAACTAATCCACTGTTGAAGGCCGGACTTGAGGATAATGTCAAAATTGGAGTTCCCAAAATTGGAGTCCCCACATTTCTGCTTTTTCACCCTTCCAGTGTGAATTGGTTTGACACTGGTGTGCTTTATCCTAAGGTCCTAAGGTACAGTCGCTACTGTCACCCTATTCAAAATCTATAAGCAGGGCAGGAACCCACAGCTTGACTTGTTTCAGTTGGCAGGATTGCCCCCCCCCCCCCCCAGCAGGAAACAGCAGGAAAAAGGAACTGGTGTGGGCCTTTAAAGGGAAAATTAAGCGTAAAGCAGAATTTGTTACTGTGCTCTTTTACTGAAAAACAAAAAATGACATTGATTCCCATGTATTTTGGACATCTAAACATTTGACATTCTCAGTGGTTTTGTGCAGTCTGATAGTTAAGACATATTTCCTACATGAGGGAGACAAGGTCAATACTCAATACCAAAAAATAACAGACGCAGTGTTTCTAGAGTACACCAGTGAATCCTGAAATCTGTTTTAGGCTTGATTTTCCTCCCCTGCCCTGTCCCTGGTATGTCTTTCTACACCCATGTGTGGGTGAATGTATGGTTTAACCAACCAGAGTCTGACTCACGCAGTCGGCTGTTGTGGTCAAGACGTCATTCGTATTATTTTTTGAGGAGAAACTGGTGTAATTGCAAGCAAATGTTCACTGCATTGACACAGTATTTAGATCATTTTAGCTTGTTTTCAATCCCTTCAATCCCCCTCCTTGGAGCATGTTTCATATACATGGGCCTCAGAGCTACTGTCGGTACCCGATAACACACCAGTAAACTTTGGATGATAAGGTGGCCTTCCTAACCAACCAGATATGCCAACCTAGATACTTCACTCTTTGTGAAAGTAGGAATACACAAAATACAGTTGCAGTCATTTAAATTGCTGAAGGTATTAGCAGTTTGCCATTGTAAATCAGAATTTGGTCTTTATTGACTTGCCTGGTTAAATAAAGGTTAAATAAAAGTACAAATAAAATTGCATTGCATCCTGCCTGATCCTTCCTCAAGCAGTGGCCAGTAGGTTAATTGTTTCTGCAACATGCTGCAACAGAAACAGCGCAGAAACCAGTCTAACCAGGTTTACAACATGCTGATCTGTACCACAATAGAAACAGTATAGAAACAGTCTAACCAGTTCTGCACCATGATCCGTACCACAATAGAAACAGTATAGAAACAGTCTAACCAGTTCTGCACCATGATCCGTACCACAATAGAAACAGTCTAACCAGTTCTGCACCATGATCCATACCACAATAGAAACAGTCTAACCAGTTCTGCAACATGCTGATCCGTACCACAATAGAAACAGTATAGAAACAGTCTAACCAGTTCTGCACAATGATCCGTACCACAATAGAAACAGTCTAACCAGTTCTGCAACATGCTGATCTGTACAACAATAGAAACAGGATAGAAACAAGTCTAACCAGTTCTGCAACATGCTGAACTGTACCACAATAGAAACAGTCTAACCAGTTCTGCACCATGATCCGTACCACAATAGAAACAGTATAGAAACAGTCTAACCAGTTCTGCACCATGATCCATACCACAATAGAAACAGTCTAACCAGTTCTACAACATGCTGATCCGTACCACAATAGAAACAGTATAGAAACAGTCTAACCAGTTCTGCACCATGATCCATACCACAATGGAAACAGTCTAACCAGTTCTGCACCATGATCCATACCACAATAGAAACAGTCTAACCAGTTCTGCACCATGATCCATACCTCAATAGAAACAGTCTAACCAGTTCTGCAACATGCTGATCTGTACAACAATAGAAACAGGATAGAAACAAGTCTAACCAGTTCTGCAACATGCTGAACTGTACCACAATAGAAACAGTCTAACCAGTTCTGCACCATGATCCGTACCACAATAGAAACAGTATAGAAACAGTCTAACCAGTTCTGCACCATGATCCGTACCACAATAGAAACAGTCTAACCAGTTCTGCACCATGATCCGTACCACAATAGAAACAGTCTAACCAGTTCTGCACCATGATCCGTACCACAATAGAAACAGTCTAACCAGTTCTGCACCATGATCCGTACCACAATAGAAACAGTATAGAAACAGTCTAACCAGTTCTGCACCATGATCCGTACCACAATAGAAACAGTCTAACCAATTCTGCACCATGATCCGTACCACAATAGAAACAGTATAGAAACAGTCTAACCAGTTCTGCACCGTGATCCGTACCACAATAGAAACAGTCTAACCAATTCTGCACCATGATCCGTACCACAATAGAAACAGTATAGAAACAGTCTAACCAGTTCTGCACCGTGATCCGTACCACAATAGAAACAGTCTAACCAGTTCTGCACCATGATCCGTACCACAATAGAAACAGTCTAACCAGTTCTGCAACATGCTGAACTGTACCACAATAGAAACAGTCTAACCAGTTCTGCAACATGCTGAACTGTACAACAATAGAAACAGCGCAGAAACAAGTCTAAAATCTCCCGCTGTTCTCCAACTTCTATTTGACTACAACTGTATCATTTTCTATTCAAATTCTAACTATTCTATTTACTGAACACATGGTGGGTCAGAGTGTTTCATTGGAAACTCTCTTTGGCTATTCTTCAAAATCTGAAATCCCAAACAATTTTTGATGCTTCCTTTTTGTTTCACTACTTGTTGTCTCTGTGATTTAAATGTAAATGAAGACACTGATTTAAATTAACTTCTTTTTTTTTACTCTATAGAGGTTCTACTGATACTCTGTCTCTCTTCCTCTAGCTTTTTGATCTATTTATTTGTCTACTCCTGTCTCTTTATTTCTGTTTCTCTGTTATTGTATTCCAGTGACCCCCACTCTCCCCTTCTTCCCCTCCTCTTTCCGTTGCCCTGTTTCCATCTATCTGTCCATCACAGAGAGTATATCTGGCAGTGTTGCTTTTGTTCGATTTACGTTTTTTTCCCTAATCTTCCTCCCTCTCTCCCTCGTGCCCTCTCCCATTCTCAGGATATAAAGGTAATTCATGCCAAAGACTTAAAGGCCTTTTTGTCCCAAAATACAACCACTCCGCACTCCTCTTTGTTCACCTCTATCGATCATTTTCTTCCTGGTTTTTGATCCTGTTTTGCTCTCCCTCTTCCTCTTTTATTCTCCTGGCTACCTCTCTTTTTGTTACCATTCTTATATTTTTCGTTCTTTCTTTCTTTCTTTCTTTCTTCCTTCTTTCTCTCCTTCCTTCCTTTCTTTCTGTCTTGAAGCACGGTGTATCAGCGTATTTTTATGTACCAGTCTCAATGTTTTTTCTTTATTTTTTTTTATTATTGTGCTCCCAATTTATTTATTTTTATTTTTATTTTTTATTAATTTGTATCCTGGTTACATCATTATTGTCCCTGTCTCTGATACTGTCACACACACACACACACACACACCAAAACACATTCACACACACAAATGAAGGTGCACACAAGCACATACACCCACACACTCAGACACTCACACACACGCACAGTGTGTGACTCCTGTATCGTCTTGCATCCGGAAGCCTGATATGTATGTATGTGTTAGTTTAGCCAGCTGCTGTGCCTCTGTCTTTCTTCATCTATCTATGTATCTATGTATCTATCTATCTATGTATGTATGTATCTATGTATCTATCTATCTATCGAGACTTTTTCCACACTTTCCCTCTCTCCCTCTCTATTTCCCTTTGTCTTCCTTCCTCCATCTTTCCCTCTGTGTCTCTCTCTGTCTCTCCAGCTGGGCTTTGCTTGGTTCTGATATTCACTTTTTTTCTTAGTATCCCTTCTTATCGTCTCTCTAAATGTCTACTCTGTGAATAAGGAATGTTGAACAGAGGCATAAAGTATAGCCTTCGGAGGTGCAAACAAACCGGCCTCCCTATACTTTGTGCGCTGTCTATCTGTCTCTGTTGTGTTTTCACATGGATTTGAACATGTTTTTGTATAACCGACAAGAAGAGAAAAAAAAGTCAAAGGAATCCATATTTCCAAAAAAAAAACAAGTTGCAGTGTCTGGGTGTTTCTTTTCTCTCTGATTCGGGTCGACTTGACCGGACAAACTGGGACGTATTTTTTTTAATAAATTCCTCCAAATGAACGACACTTTTGCTTTGCTTTCAACTTTTGAACTTCTTTTGTTGCTGTTGTTTCTTTTTTCACATTCAACACATATTATGCCGTAATAACATCCTCTTCCTTTGTTTACAGACCAACAAAAATCGATTTCTATTCTGTTTTTTTTTTTTCATTCATTTTCCAATTGAAGCCGCGCAGCACGCGGCAGCCATCTTGGTTGTAGGCAAGTTTTGGCGGTTCATGTGAAATTACAACGTCAATGCATTTCACCAAACGGCCTGACTGTCTGACCGTCTGTCTGTCAGTCTGTGTCTCTCACATGTGGGTTAATGTATTGATCTAACTGTCTTATTTGTCTTATCTGTCTATCACTCTGTTTATCCATTTGTTGGAGAGAGGCGCAGTGGGGGGTCAGGGGAGGGGGGGTACCATCACACAGGCCTTATACACACACACACACACGCACACATTAATATGGATTTTAAAAGGCCTGTATTTTTTAATTGAGCCTGACAATAGCCTTCATTTTGTCCCAATATTAAATTTGACAATTTTCATGCTGAAAGATGGCACATTTTCAGAATTTCTTTCTTGTCAGGGTGGAAAAGCCTCTGAAACAGCATTTAGACCATCATGGGACACTAAAACTCTCCACTGAAACCCCGGATGATAATACTAAAACATGCATTCTTGTGTAGAAACCCATCAAAACATAATTTTAGGGAAAAAAAGCAGATTAAAAGCAGATTTTTAATTAAAGCTCGATATGAACCGCATATATGGTCAAACCAATATCGCAGTCTAACCTTAACACACACACACACACTCCACTGACAAGACATATTTTGGTTATTGCATTTATCGGCGGCAGGCATGCTGCCATCAGCTAATGTTAAGCTGGCACACACACACATGCACATGAAAAATTCCATGGCTTTCCATTCCAGGATTTTACTCAACAGTCTATAAAACCTGCAGTGAAACCTGCCTCACTCTGCCTTAAGGAGCTGCTAACCCACCTAAAACTATTTCATTAGTCTTTCAATGGAGAGTTTTACTGTCTAAATCCTATTTCAGAGGCTTTTCCACCCTTAACATGAATAAAACTGGAAATACAGAGAAACTGTCAAATTTATCGGCACGAAATATCAGCTTCAATACAAAAATATCAGTATCGGCCTTTAAAAGCCCATATCGGTCAAACCCCTATTTCACAGCGACCCCCCTTCCCGTCCAATCACAGCGGGTCTAACTTGTCTAACGCTGTGTTTCTTCCCTGTACCCAGAGGGCTGTCCAGGTCTCTGCAACAACAACGGACGCTGCACCCTGGAGGCCAGCGGCTGGCACTGCGTCTGCCAATCGGGATGGAGAGGAGCCGGGTGTCACGTCGCCATGGAAACGCTCTGTACCGACAGCAAGGACAACGAAGGAGGTGTGTGTGTGTAAATAGACAGACAGATGTATTTAATGGATTGAGGAATGGGATGGTAAGGTTTTTAAGAAGGAAAGGAGGAGGCGTGGCAGTCCAGTGATAAGAGGATAGGGGAGGGCGGGGCGAAGTTAACCAATCAGAACAGGGCAGGGCATTCAGGAATCACCTACATTTATTTATATGAAAAAGTTGCGGATTATTACTTTAAAAAAATTGGCATGAACACGGTCAGATTTAAAGGTTATAAATCAGCACAAAATATCGTCTATCAGCAGCTTCACTGCAAAATTATCGGTATTGGTATCATCAAAAACCCATATCTGTCAAACCCCAGCAGAAATAAATATGTCTTAGTGCAGTCTTTAAAAAGGAAAGAAGAAAATAAAACGTGGAAAGAGAAGAGGCTGGCAGGAGAGGGGGTTACTATGTCAGTGTGTGTGTGTGTGTGTGTTTAATAGCAGTCCCTGGTGCCTGTTCACCAGATGTACAACTGGCTTTTATAAACTAACAGAGACAAATGGCAGCACAGATTTTATTAGCTTATATACCTCCCTCCATCCCTCCATCCCTCCATCTGTCTCTCCACTCCCTCTCTCTCTCCGTCTCTCCTCCTCTCCCCCTCCCTTCTCCTTCTTTCTATCCCTCCCTTGCTCCCTCCTTCTCCCCCCTTTTTTCCATATTTCCTTCCCTTCCTTCCCTCCCTACTCCTCATCATCTTTTATTGCTGCCCTCCATCCCTCTTCCTCCCTCCCTCCTTCCTATATTCTTCTCGGCAGTGCTTTATAACCCACACCTCCCTCCCTCCCTTCCTCCATCCTTCCCTCATCCCTCCCTCATCCCTCCATCCTTCCTCTCTTCCCTGTGGAGCAGCAGGAAATCAAATCCCAACACGACGTGAAGATAAGCAAGCTGTCTTCTTCTCTCCTTCTTCATATCGTTCCACATCAGTCTATCTTCCCTTTCCTCTCGTTTCTCTTTATTCCTTCATTCTTTCACCCCTGTGTTTTCTCCCTCTTCTTTCCATTCTCCCTATCATTGCATTTATTTCTTCACTCCTCCCTCCCTCTCTGTCTTCTTCTCCCTCCATCCCTCCTTCATCCCACCATTCCAGAAGGTATATGACCCAGCTCACTGTGACCAAACACCAATCCTTTATCTTATGCTTCTATCCCTCCATCATTATCCCTTCTTCATCTATCCATTCATTCCTCTATCCCTCCTCCACCTCTCCTTCATCCTTCCATCCCTCCTTCATCCCTCTATCACTCCATCCTTATCCCATTTTTCATCCCTCCATCCTTATCCCTTCCTTATCCCTCCACCTCGCTATCATTATCCCTTTTTCATCCCTCCATCTCTCCTTCATCCCTCCATCCCAGGTTCCAATTCTCCCCTCTCAGGTTTCTCCAGCTAATAACTTACATCTGTGTGTGTCTGTCTGTCTGTGTGTGTGTATGTGTGTGTGTGTGTGTGTGTGTGTGTGTGTGTGTGTGTGTGTGTGTGTTTGTTTCAGATGGCCTGGCTGACTGTATGGACCCAGACTGCTGTCTGCAGCCCTCCTGTCAGAGCCAATCATATTGCAGAGGGTCACCTGATCCGGGGGAGGTGCTTAGCCAGTCTCCATCCTCATTGGCTCCTCAGCAGGTAAGGAGCAACCAGGAAGTAAAGTCAGGATTTGTTCAAATTGCATACTTTCCATTCTAATAGCTCACCTTAATACGTATGTTCTACTGTTATTTCTATTTGAAAAGAAATTCCTTCATAATATGATATAGTATGAAATAGAAAGCATTTGTGTGTATCACAAAAAGTATAGTTTAAATATTTTTAACATCAATAAATCATTGCCACATTCATTCTGAGACATTAGTATAATTACCATGGATAATTTCGATAATATATACAGTAATATAAATCAGTATATTTGGTTTAACTTCTTTGACATTTTAAGTTTATGAAGTGCTTTCAATTAAAGACTTTTCAGGCTGTTGATCCGTTCTAGGTTTATCAGTTCTAATTCTATTTATTGGTATATATCCCCTGATCTATCTATCCACATCTACCTGTCTGTCTTCCTCAGGCTGCCAGGTCTTTCTACCAGCGCATCCACTTCCTGGTTGGTCCCGAGTCCACCCACGTCATCACTGCAGACAATCCATTCAATAGGAGGTAAGTACAAGTGTGTGTGTGTGTGTTCTTCTGTCATGGCGGGAGTGTTTTGATGAAACATTGGCATTAACAAACATTATCACAACATTACTTAATGTTGTTCTTTATCGTGCATGTAATATGAACTCGGAATTTGTTAATGTCACTGTTCATGCTTAATTCATGTTACTAAACACATTAGTTAACATCATTAACAAACATGTACAACATTACTTAATGTAGTTCATTGTTGTGCATTTAATATGAACTCATCATTGTTAATGCCACTGTTCATGCTTAATTCATGTTAGTAAACACATTAGTTAACATTATTAACAAACATGTATAACAACATTACTGAATGCAGTTGTTCATGTGCATTTAACATGAACTAACCTCTGTTAATGTTGTTATTCATGTTTAATTCATGTTAGTAAACACATTAGTTAACATTATTGACAAACATGTATAACAACATTACTGAATGCAGTTGTTCATGTGCATTTAACATGAACTAACCTCTGTTAATGTTGTTATTCATGCTTAATTCATGTTAGTAAATGCATTAGTTAACATTACTTAATGAACACTTAATGTAAAGTGTTAACGATTTTTTGGGTTTCTTTGCCTTATAATGATCTCCAGCTACAGGTCATAGCTTACCCCACTTTATTTACTACTACATTACTGGTTGCAGGTCTATCTGTATGAATTTGTCAGAAAGAGGAGGGAGATGGTGAACAAAAAGCAAGCACTTTAATTCGCTATTTTCCCTGGCCAAAAGCCATTTCTGCCTACATCCGCCTCACACATAACATTCATTAAATATGATAAAAGAGAAAGAGCGAGTGACAGACTCTAAAATATAGAGAGTGAAAGGCAGAGCTACTGACGGAGGGAAGAAACATGACGGCAATTCTATTCAGCCATTTTTCCTGCTTTTGTCACATTTTTTATGCCAGCCTGAATGTTTCATAAGAGCACAGGGCCGCAACCCTGTAATAAAAATGTCCTGTATTTCCATAATGGAATGGGGTCGCAACCTTGTAATAAAAAATGTTTTATTAGACCTCAAAACAGTATGGTGTGTGTGTGTGTGTGTGTGTGTGTGTGCGTAGGCGGGTGCGGATGGGTGAAGGGTGTTAAAAAAGGTGGTCTTAGAGTTTAAAAGACAAAGACATGATGTTTTAATTTCCCCTTATGTTAACAGTGGCACACGCACACGCACACACACACACACACACACACACTTGCAGAAGGAGACATACATACACACTCACAAATATGCACACAAACTTACAAGGGGTACACAACTACAGAGAAACACTCTCTCACACACACATGCACACACATACACATTAACAGAGAAGAGATCTACTCTAGAACTACACACCACACACACACACACACACACACACACAGAAGATAGAGCTGGATGGGATCTCCATTGGCTCTCAGTTTCCCGCAGAGGGATTTCTCAGATTTCACATATGTAATTGAAATTGAAGACACCATGTATTTTTATGAATCTCCAATATGTTTATCAATGCACTGGTTTGGTCTTAACCCATCAAACATTTTCTACACAACAGCAGATATTGATTCCAGCACTGATGATACTGACAACACCGTTGTCTTCAACTGAGAAAGGTCAGGTAGTTCAGCGACCCCAGACTGGTCTTCCATTTATTCAGAGTGGTCCTTTTCTTTTCTTTTAACCAGCAGACCTTCTGTTGGGGAGATATATTGTCCCATGTTGGTCTAAATGCTGTTTCAGAGGCTTTTCCACCCTGACAAGAATACAGTTCTGGGGCAAAACGGTGAATATGTGGTATTTATTGGCATTTTTTTGGCATGAAAATGGTCAAATTTAACGATATTCCGCTCCACCAAATAAGAAGAGTTCAATTTTGTGATTATTTAAGAGAAAATGAAACATAAAACCCCAAAATCTATATATATTAGTGAAATTTCACCAAAGTAATTAACTTAGTTGAGTTCTGGGTTTTTATTTATGTCTCGGGGTATGAAATCGTCAAAATTGCTTAATTACAAAAATGTCAGCCTTTTCGAAAACCCACATCAGTGAAACCCTGGTCGTTCGGTCATGGTTGGCCCCATGCTCATGGGGTTGGTTTGCTGGAGGGTGGTGACATGAGGGATGACATGAAGAATGGCCTGGAAACAACAGGATGTGGAAGGGCCTCCAGAGCGATTTGCAGTCCAAACCTCAGAGCCACACAGCGATGCTCAGTACGCCACATTTGCTGTGCAGATTTTGAGGTCGCAGTTGTCAAAGACACACACACACCTTCCACCTGAAGAGCAAAAAACGTTAATTAGTTTGTGGCGTGTGTGTGTGTCTATTTGGAGAGCTGGATAAGTGGTGGGGAGACGCATGGAAAGGACTGCAGAGTAGGAGGAAGAAGAGGGAAGGAGAAATAGTGAGAAACTGAGAGAGGAGGGAGGGGGAAAAAATGGGCCATGAGTCCCATGGCGCTATAGAGACATAATTAACCATAAGTTTATTGGAATATGATCTCTAGTTGATCAGCTGGAGAATACAGTAACGTTAGCAAACATAGCTTATAGCATATTACATACATACACAGGAGTACTGCTGATACAATGTGATTTTTTACTGTTGTCTTACCAGAGGTGTGACCAAGTCAACTTTTTTCAAGTTTAGTCCCGTCCCAAGTAAAAATGTAGATTACCAAGTCAAGTCCAAGTCAAGTCCATGTCATTAATGTCAAGTCTCAAGTGTAAATGTAGAACAGCAAGTCAAGTCAGAACAAATCAAGAGTCCAGTATCAATTTAATATCTTAAAGAAAACAAAATATCTAGGACTTTTCAATGCAATATGGTTTTAATAGGATAAAAACTTGGTAAGAGCATCATGAGTTTGATTTCTATAATCAGTTTCAACTTCAATAAATTCAATCATTCCATACAAATTCAGAAAACAGAATTTAAATTCAGTCGTCTGCTGGAACAAATCTCATCACTTTCAATCTAAGTCATTTACACAAACACAAGATCTCAAGTCAAGACTTTAGAAACCTTTTCAAGTCATCAAAGTACAAGTCAAAGTCAAGTCCCAAGTCACCAGAACCCAAGTCAAGTCAAGTCTCAAGCAATCAAAATTGTGACTTAAGTCTGACTCCGGTCCAAGTCATGTGACTCTAATTATATACTGCTGAATAAAGACCAGTTGATTTGTTCAACCAACCATGAGTTCTCGGGACATGATAGAAAACGGATGAGAAAAGCGTCAGAAAGAGAGATAGAGCTGAGGATTTGCTGTCCAGTCATGTTCTTGACACCGACGTCCCGTTTGCAGCGCTCATACAGCTCATCCGTTACCACGACGACCGTTGTTTCACCCCACCCCACCCCTCCACTCACCCCGCTCCGCTCCATGGTGTAAATTACAGGTGCATTAGCCATGACGACCATTGCTGCGGTGAATTATGGGATGTTTGTTCAAGGGGAGAGTGAACGATGATGATGATGAGAAAGGGTGCTGTTCTGTGTAACCGCTGTGTGTGTGTGTGTGTGTGTGTGTGTGTGTGTGTGTGTGTGTGTGTGTGTGAGAGAGAGAGAGTGTATCCGCCTCTGTGTATGCATATGAGTTATGGGTTGCTTGGCTACTTATGCTGATGGTAATCATGTTGTGCTGCTTTTGACAGGGATGTTGACTTATTCTGCTGTTGCACATTGAAAAGTCCACACAACTTGAATGGATAGAACAGTCCTTCCACTGTATGTCATGGTAATTTGGCTAGTACAGCATAAAATGGCGATTATGGAATTTAAAGGGTTAGTGGCTATAGGCTGTAAAGTCTGTCACACTGTGAGAACTGAGCACATGAGTCTGTTAGCAAACTGTCAAAACTCAACTGAAAGCTAACGTTAGCGACGAGGCTAACGTAGCTTTATCACAGACTGTACTTCTCTCTCTAGCTTTTCTAGTTAACATTAGCATGTTAGCAATCCATGGCAGCAAGGAGACAGAGAAGCTGCTTTGGTTCTTGCTGTAAAACCTCTCAGCTCAGTGACTTGCTGTAAGTCGCTTTATACAGAAGCTAGGCCAGCGATTCACATAAAAATGGCCGCTGCTCTGACCGTCCAGGAACGTTGATTTGAACACATTAATTAGTTTGAAATTAAGGCAATATTTTTTAAAGTAATTGTTACATAGGATAGCTTTAAATAAAAGTAACCTCTCTCTCTCTCTCTCTCTCTCTCTCCCTCTCTCTCTCTCTCTCTCTCTCTCTCTCTCTCTCTCTCTCTCTCTCTCTCTAGCTTGGTGTCAATAATTCGGGGTCAGGTTTTGACAGCAGACGGGACGCCGCTGATTGGGGTCAACGTGACGTTTGTCCACTATCCCGAACACGGATACACTGTAACACGCAAGGATGGCATGTACGTACACACACACACACACACACACACACGTTTAATTTTTTCATTGTCCACCACATAGATATACTGTAACACACAAAGAAATGATGTACATAATTATAGTAACGATTTGTTATTATTATTATAATTATTATTATTAACTTTATTTACATAGCACTTATCTAAAAGTACTTTACAGGAAAGCAAAACAATACAAGAATAGTGAAATATACAAGGAGGAGTTAAAAATAGGAAGCACATTCACAAGAAAATAAGTCAAAATACATAAAATAAAGAGAAAAAACACAAGTAACAACACAAGATTAAAAGAGAGCCAAAAACACACACACTCGTCTACACGTAACACATATGAAACATATGAAATGTATACATATTATACAGATTATACAAATATGTATAGTTACATACATATACAATGCATAGCAACAAATATGAAACCATACATTTGATATTGTAATGTACCAACTAATGGTCATGCAGCAATGATGGAGACTTATACATGTTAGAAACAACATGTATGATATTGTAATGTACCAACTAATAGTCATACAACAATGATAGAGACTTATACATGTTAGAAACAACACGTATGAGGTCATGGTGGACAGATATTTTACAGAATGCCTTTGGCCGCAAACGTTGCTACATCATTATGTATTCCCCAACTGAGTTTCCATTGCAATTTATCATATCATTTCTTAAACGACAAAATCTTTTCCTCCTCAAGCAAGCATTGCAAACATTTTTGCGATATTGAGGGAACTGTATCACATTTTGCTGTCTCCATCCATCTTTTCTAATTCAATACTTCATAAATTACATGAAAACCGTTGGACGTAAAGCCAGCTACAGCGAGAGAGAGGGAGCGAGAGAGAGAGAGAGAGAGAGATCCGTTAAATAATGTCTATATCCTCTACCCTCATTTCTCCATTCCCCTCCTCCTCTCCAATCTCAAGTACATCAGCCGTAGAGGTGTGAATGTGTAGGAGTGAACCTGTAAGATTGGAGCGCGGCTAAAATACTGCACAGCTTTTTTAAAATGCATTGGATTCACAAGGATGCAATCAATCACTGCAAAGCACACGCACTCCAGTACACACACACACACACACACACTTACAATCACTGCAAAACACACACTCCAGCTCACAGACACAAAAACAGACACACCTACAAACACGCAACAACATATACACATAACTAAGCATGCATGTAGACACAAATGCACACATAGCAGAAAATCCATGCAGGCACTACAGATGTGTGCATGTACACACACACACACACACACACACACACACACACACACACACCGAGGAAAGCATGCATTTACATTCCAAGAGACAGGCACTTGCACAGGTATACATAAAACACATGCTTGCACACACAACAACACATGGATATATACTCATGTGCATACATACACACTGTCTGGAGAATGCATGTACATTCACACACACACACACACACACACACACACACTACTAGAATTTAGATAAGCCAATTAGGACATTTTCAGTTCAGTTCATTTTCAGGCCTGGCCCACTTTACAGCAGAGAGAGCTCTTGAGGGCAAATGCCCCTTAACATGCTTCAAGAGCTTTAGCATAATGAAACTCAATCAACACATTAACAAACCCTGTAAACTTTATATGCACCAAACAAAAATACCAAAAAATTGCAATTACAGGGAGTTTACTTTCTGTGACAGTGGCGATGTGCCTGTTCTGTTGAATCATATACATAATGAAGATTGTGTAAATAATAAGAAAAAGAATAAGAATAATAACAATTACTAGAAAATATAGCTAGGAAGTTAAATTAGAAATTCCACATGAAAAGTAAAACTGGAGCGAGACAATGAAACATAAGACTTCAAACAAAACTTTTCAAGTAAAAGCAAAGCCTAAAGTTAGAATACAGTAAAAATAATAATAAAAAAAACATAAAAGAATAGCCAATATCTAAGTAAAAGCAAGCCTAAAAAGATGAGTGTTCAGTTGTCCGCTGACAGCAGTGTTTTTGTTTGCTGATTCGCTGTAGGTTTGACCTGCTGGCCAATGGCGGAGCATCCCTGACGTTGAGTTTTGAGCGCGCTCCGTTCCTCACCCAGTACCGCACCGTCTGGGTGCCGTGGAACGTCTTCTACGTCATGGACACCCTGGTCATGAAGAAGGTAAAACTAGTTAATGGTATGACTGTTTGTCTAGATATCTGTCGGATTGACTGACTGACTGACTGACTGACTGATCAAGCAACTAATGAACTGGTTAATTCACTGACCACGTGGAGCCGAATGTCATTCTTAGCCGTGTCATCTATCTATATATCTGGCAGACTGACTGGCTGACTGATTAAGCGACTAATGAACTGATCGATCAATGACCCGCTTAATGAATTGACTGAACGGCCATGTGTGCTGATGTTTCAGGAGGAGAATGACATTCCCAGCTGCGACCTGAGTGGGTTCATCAGACCAAGTCCTGTCATCGTCGCTTCTCCTCTGTCCACATGTTACAGAAGTTCACCTGAGGACGGTCCCATCATACCTGAAACACAGGCAAGAGAAGTTTTACACTGATGTATGGGGCCGATATTGGTCTTTAATTAAAAATCAGATCTCTGTTATTTTATTTATTCATCTTCGGTAGTTTTTTAAGCTGTTTATGAGGCCCCGCACAGCATATCGCTTTCAGGTAAGCAGGTTTAAATTGCTGATTTATTCATTGTTTATATTCCTCTTATGGTTTATTTTCTTGGTTTTTGTTGATTTGTCAGTTATGTAGCACAGGATTAGATGAAATCCCAAAAAAGGGTTTTTGGGAGGGTTTGATTAATTAATGAGTTATGAGTGATGAGTTTAATGAACTTCCGTATATAAGTGAAGAGCTATTTTGTGAACAAACTAGACAGGTAATGATATATTATTCTCCCTGATTGAATTCCACAAATAAAGGGGTTGAATTTCAGTGTAGAGGTGTTACATTTTACCATCAATACATCATTACCACATTCATTTTTAGACATTAGTATAATTAACATAAACTAACAAGACCATCACTGAGAAGACTGGCAGCCTCTACACTGCATTTTACACTGTGTGCGACTCTGGGTCGGATTTGGAGGGAAATCTGCTGCATCGCTTTACGGCACAAACCAGGAAGAGGACGCTGTTCTTCCAGAGCAAACGGAGCTAAAGCTTTCAGAGTTTCTGGCAGCAGCTGGTGGAAGGAGTGAAAGGCCACTTCCAACATGTTGATCCTCTTCAGAGAGGGGGAGGGGAGACAGGGTTTATGGGAAATGTAGTCTTGATTTGAAGAAACACTAGCACTAACTACTACTGGCATGAGATAGAAGCTACCAATCATCTCCACCATGGTCTCATTTGTTTACTATAATTATACCAAGGTAGCACTATTCATTTGACAGTGATATATTGATGTTTATAAATGATACACATAGTATCTTTGAAATTCAGTTGAACGTAGTAGAGTTTACTTCGTTTGAATTGGTGTCATAGGTTTATTACCATTGTTCTCCATGATGTGCAGCTGACAGCATTATAGTGGAGAAACAGCTAAAAGCTAACACATTTAGAAGGCTTGGCCACACCACAGGTTCACCTCAAGGACGGACACACACACACACACACACACAGAGTTACCACAGCTGAGGAATTATGGCTCTTGAGTGGCTGTTTTTATAGGAAACTAGCGGTCTGTACACACACACACACACACACACACACACACACACACACAAACACGCACGCACACACACATGCTGAGCTCCACCCTGTCTCCTATCTCTAATTACATGCCTATAAGCCTAATAGCACGTTTCTCTTGGCGAGCAACTAAAGCTCATCATAGAGGAATGCTGTAATTTCATACACATCACACTGTGTTATCTTTGGGTGGTGTGGGTGTGTGTGTGTGTGTGTGTGTGTGTGTGTGTGTGTGTGTGAGTGAGTGAGAGAGAGAGAGAGAGGAAGAAAGACAAAAATATACTAGCTGTGTGTATGGGAAAGTGAAAGAGAAATACAAAGAGAATCAGTGGATAATGGCTGTGTGTGAGTGTGTGTGAGAGAGAAAATCGAAAAAAAGAGTGAAGATGTCTTGTGTGTGTCAATGAATAAGTATATGTGTGAAAGGTGAAAAGAGACATTTACTTCATCTGTATGTGTGTGTGTGTGTGTGTGTGTGTGTGTGTGTGCATGTGCATGCATGGCTCTCCATCCTCACATTATGTTAACCAGTCCACAGAGGAAATGAAACAGATGACAGAACGACGTGTGTGTTTTTATATTTTTACAACCCTGAACCAGCGCTCCATAAAACTTCTCTTTATTATTAACGAGTGTGTGTGTGTTTCTGTGCATCTGTGAAAGCGGGAAAGAGTGTGTGTGTGTAAGGGAAAGAAAATGGGCAGGAGAAGGTATGTGTGTGTGTGCTGAGCGCAGATCAAAAGCAAGCGAATGGAAAGCCACCACTTAGCTTTTGGTGGTGCTGTGCTCATTAAAGGGGAGGGCAGTGAAAAGGGCAGTCTTAAAGGGGATGTAATGGATCTGTAATGAACACTAAATGTCTGGCTAATGAAAAGGCAATAGTGGAGTGGAAAAAATGAAACGCCCTAACAGTCAGAATGGGGGATTCCCTAAGGATTTCATTTTATGCATTTTTAAAATAGATTTTTCAGATGTTCCTTCGCTTCCTTGAGGTCTTCATACCCCTCTTCCCTGGAGGTATTCCTCTTCATCAGAGATCTTCCTCCTCCTCTTCCTCAGAGATCTTCCTCCTCCTTTTCCTTGGAGATCTTCCTCCTCTTCCTCAGAGATATTCCTCCTCCTTTTCCTTGGAGATCTCCCTCCTCTTCCTCAGAGATCCTCCTCGTCCTCTTCCTCGGAGATCTTGCTCCTCCTTTTCCTTGGATATCTTCCTCCTCTTCCTCAGAGATCTTCCTCCTCCTCTTCCTCAGAGATCTTGCTCCTCCTCTTCCCTGGAGGTATTCCTCTTTCTCAGATATCTTTCTCCTCCTCTTCCTCAGAGATCTTTCTCCTCCTTTTCCTCGGTGATCTTCCTCCTCCTTTTCCTCGGTGATCTTCCTCCTTCTCTTTCTCAGAGATCTTCCTCCTCCTCTTTCTCAGAGAGTTCCTCATCCTCTTCCTCAGAAATCTTCCTCCTCCTTTTCCGCGGTGATCTTCCTCATTCTCTTTCTCAGAGCTCTTCCTCATCCTCTTCCCCAGAGATCTCTTTTAGCTGATGCCAAACAAATCTCTCGATTATCCTTTTCTCAGAGGTGCCACTCCAGGAGATGTATCCTATCCCATAATGCCACCACAGTTGTAGACGTATTGGATTGACAACAATCTCTCAAAATATCCTCCTGTCATCACGTTGTCACTTTGAGACGCCAACATTCTTACATCTCCGGCACAAAATAGGTGTTTTGTTCACACTTCACACTAGAAAAGACAAGCCGGCATCTATTATTGGTTTGTTTGAATTTTAGAAACAAAATATCTCGTTTTCAGAATGTCCCTCTATGCCTTTTCCTAGACCCACTTTCTGTACAAACCAGAGTTGTTAGATTTTTTCAAAATCAAGGAGATGGCTCACTATTGCCTCACAGCTAGAAGGTTGAGGGTTCGATTCCCAGCTCTTTCTGCGTGGAGTTTGCATGTTCTCCCCATGTTCTCCTGGGTGTCCTCCTGCCAGTTAGGTGGAATGGAGACCCTAAATTGCCCCTAAATAGGTATGAATGTGACTGTCTATCTGTGTTACCCTGTGATAGACTGGTGGCCGGTCTAGGGTGTCTCCCTGCCTTCCACCCAATGCATGCTGGGATGGGCTCCAGCCCCCTTTGACCCTGATAAAACCCCCGGTAAAAAGAATGAATGATTCATACAACCCAGTCTCTCAAAATTTTGTGAAATGAGCGCGAACTCTGAAAGACAGATTACATGTTGTGGACACAAATTATAAGAACTTACATTCCTCCACCACAAATTGAATTATGTGACAATAGCACGAATTGGACACCATTTGAACGGTTAAGTTTAGGCAAGTGAAACAACTTTGGTTAAGGTTAGGGTTAAGGTTTGGCAACTAAAACAGTTTTGTTAAGGTTAGGGTATGGTTTGGGCCATAAGAAAAACTTGGTAGCAAACTTGCTGTCATGAGTTGAGAATTAAACCAGGGATGTCAGAGTTGAAGGTAAATGTATCTGCAACCATCTAAAATCTTACAAGAAACGACATCCCACCTATGTTAACAGGGGAGGCGTCCTCCACTGCTTTCATTTCAGTTTCGCCCATCATTTCCTTGCCTCAGTTTCTCATCCTTGATGAAGTTTGAAGATGAGACAACTTGCTTCTTATTCCAGTGACTTTGCCAGTCATGTTGCCATGCTGTTGCCCTCACACTTCCCCTCCAAGGCTTTGCCGTCCCACTGTCGACACTTTGTGCTCTCACACCGGTGGTGGTGATGCGCTGTGTTGTGTGTCCTCTGCTTTAAGTGGCTGCCCACTGACAGAGCTGTGATTTAGTCTGCTTCACCTACCTCAGGTTCAACACAAGGACACACACGCACACATGCATACACCTGCATAGATAAATACACACACACATGCATGCACCTGCATGGATAAATACAGATATGCATGCATGGTTGAACACACACTCATGCATACTCGCTTGAACGCACTTGAACTCTCTCCCTCACTTTCTTTCTCACTTCTCTTTGATTTAGAGCAAACAGAATAAACACACACACACACATCAAAGAGTAGAGAGGAGGCTATGTCACTCCGCAGCAAGCAGGGAGCAAAGTGGCAGATTTTAAACTAAAAGATCATGTCTCACCGTAGACATCGAAAGGGCAAGGAGATGTCAATACACTCTGAGTGTGTGTGTGTACTCTCTAAATCAAAGCAGTCCTTCTGCTTGTCCTTCACCTCTAAGTGCACCTGCTCAAAAATAGATTTTAACATGCCTTCAAAGATGTAAACTAGCTGAGGTGCACTCTGTTTATTTTGCCAGACACTTAAGCGCCCTCGGGTTTGGAAACATTACTTGAAAGAGAGGAGGAATCATGCCCTCCTCATGTTTAAAGTGCTGGCAGATTCCATTACCAACTGGATTTGCGTGTTTTTGCCACTTCAGGTGCTAGGACACAGCTGACTTTGATGCCTACAGTAGTGCTTTTCAAACAGTTTCTCAGGGAAGCCACTGTTTGAAAAGATTTTCTTCATATCCCCTCTTGCTTCAACCAGTGGTGGTTACTTATCTGATATGTTTTTTTCCTCTATTCTTTGAATAAAAAGTGCAGAAACACCACAGCAATGAGCACTTAGCAAGTGTCACGGATTACCACTCCAGGAACATTCAGAAACTCAGATGCTTGCTATATACACTGCCTTTTTCTTGATGGTCTTACAATATTTTCTCTATACTGTTTTGTTATAACTCATAATATTCCTTGTGTTTATGTTCTGTCTTCAAAGTGTTATATACAACGTCAATACTGTAGCCTACCATATCATTAGATAGTAGAATAGATAGTATGTTCTCTGTCCTGTTTCTGACATGTTGTCCCATGTTATGTTGTCCCTCTCTAGGTTTTACAAGAAGAAACCTTGATACCAGGCAGTGACCTAAACTTGATATACCTGAGCTCCAGAGCCGCTGGATACAAACCTGTGCTCAAAGTCACCATGACACAATCATCTATACCTTTCAACCTAATGAAGGTGAGAAATATAACATAATATAATATAATATGATGGATATGATGCAGTTTGAGTATTAATTTGTTTTACTATTTACACTTACACTGAATTTGTAAGGATTTTGTTATGAAACTGGTCAAATGGTCAAATTTAAAGATACTGAATATCGGCACAACATATCGAGTATCGGCAGCTTCAATCCAAAAAATCGGTATCAGCTATCAAAAAAAACCATATCAGTCAAGCCCTAACCTGATCTGCCACATGGTGACCTTTTGGTTGGTGTCCTTTCCCCAGGTTCACCTGATGGTGGCGGTAGTGGGTCGTCTCTTCCAGAAATGGTTTCCCGCCCAGCCCAACCTGTCCTACACTTTCATCTGGGACAAAACAGACGCCTACAGCCAGCGTGTCTATGGACTATCTGAAGCAGTTGGTGAGTTAGCCTAGCATGCTGCTGTTAGCTTAGCAAAACAGCTTGGAAGTAAGGGGTGAGTTAGCCTAGCATGCTGCTGTTAGGTTAGCAAAACAGCTTGGAAGTAAGGGGTGAGTTAGCCTAGCTTGCTAATCAGCCTTGAGAAACGGCATGGATATCATGGCTAAATCAGTTTAGCATGCAGATGAGATTGCCAACTTTATAATGCAGAATGGAAATGCAATGAAGAGAAAAGTGCTGCACTCCTTAATGAGTTCATAATGAACTCAATTTGCTGTGCTTGCTCTGCTAAAGGATGGTGGGAGAAGCCTATAGAGGTTACAGAAGTGTAAAAAAGTATTTTTCTGGCCAAACGTTAACGATGTGATGCCATGTCAAGATATATATTTTGGAGTCAATCCTTCAGAATACCAATTTCTCCACCAACAGTAGTCTCAATTGACCAGAATGCAATGCAGCCACAACACAATTTGAATAAGGACTTTCACTTTTCCTTGATTGGAAAAACTCTTGCTCTCTTGCTCTGACTATCACTATCGCTTTCTCCACCTACACATATAACCCACCACTGAAAGTGACAAGATCACACCCCTTCTCTGGGGGTTGTCCAAATGCATTCTGGGAAACGTAGGAAATCTCTAACTGCACTAGAAGTAGACGAGGCAGGTTGAGGGAAAGTGGGTACACCAAAAAAGTTAATTACAACACTTCATCACTAAATGACTTCTAGAATGCGCTGCACATTGCAAATTGATGACATAAAAAAGGAAGCTGGGGAATTTTCTTTTGGCGCTGACCTCTCCCGCGTGTTCATAAAGGAGCAGACAGATGCCATCAGCCAGCTGGTCTATGGGCTGTGTGAAGCAGTCAGTGAGTTAGCTTAATGTTAACGGTAGTTTGGCAAAATGGCTTTGACTTCAGTGAGTAGCTAATTTAGCCTAGGGAAATGGCTTGGATATAATGGGCATGTTAACCGAGCATGCTAACCCCTCTCACACCTTTATGAGGGGACGAGCCCGATACACATGCTCATGGGGCCAATGAGCTGTCTGAGGCACTCAGTGAGTTATCACTAATGCTAGCATAACGTAATGGGTTGACAATAAATGAGATTTACTAGTATGTTTGGCGACACTTTATTTGAAGTGGTGCTCATAAGGCATTATAAGGCTTCAGAGGCACAAAAACATTGCGAGTGCATGACTGTTAAAATCAGAGCTTGATAGAGTATATGCACAAAATGTAGAGGGTTAACTAAAGTTAATGACATGATGTTAAATTGAATGACATTTTCTGATCTTTGTCTGATGACTGTATTAAAACAAAAGTTTATCTATGCTTAACAATGTACTTGAAGGAAAGTATATGTTTTAATGATCCTGGGTCCCATGTTGAGAGACCACATGTGGATCCTGGGCTGCAAAACGTTGGGGGCTCCATGGTTACTATGAAGGTAACGAGTGAAACAGCATAGCGTAGCCAATGTTAGTTTAGCCGAGATCATGCTGACATGATGAAATTACCAAACGGGTTGAAGATAATGAGTGAATTAGCGTATTCGGAGCCTCGTATCTAATAGTTGCGACGTTAAGGGGGCCTGGGACTTTTAAGTCTCAAGTAATTGCACTGATAGTGATAGAGTTTAATTTGTTGGTAAGCAGAATTGTGCTTACTGGCGGGAAAATTTTAGTTCTTTTCTTGTTTTTTGGCAGGAAACCTTCGCTTTCTGAACGCTTACTTGTGGGTATTTTTTTGGAAGACAGTATTGGCGTTTTGAGCGTTTTGATCAGGAAGCACTGGGAGCGAGTGAGGTAGCATGATTGAATGAATGAATGGTTTTACAGTCCCAGACAGTGACTAATAACAGATACAGTGTATTATTGGCCAGCAGAGGGTTAGGTGATCCATGCCAAGGAAGGCGTCGAAGCATATCTCCTGTCTGCATTCCTTGGCACCGAACGGGCAAACAAGGCACGCGTTACATCAGCGCGGTTTAGCTCAAACAAACCTTGGCGATCGCACCGCGGCGCCGGGTGACGCTGACAAATTATCATACTGTCAAAGTGATGACGGTAGGCCTGTGTGTGTGTGTGTGTTTGTGCATAGGCGTATAGGGTCTGGTCCAGTCCTCTGATATGATGGATATGATGCAGTTTGATTGATTACATATTCGTTGTAGAATTGATCAATACTACACTGGTTGTTTATGGAAAGACCTTAACCATAATTGGCTCTAAAGAGACATTTGGATCAAATTTCACACAAGTATGCATGTAAATGTGTGTGTGTGTGTGTGTGTTTCATTACAAGATAGTTTTGAATCACATTTCCAAATACCTAGAAATGTGGTTTAAATCTGATCGGATTCCATGTAGTTTTTTGCCGTTCAGACTAGCAAAAAAATCTGCCTCGTATAGGATATGCGAAAAATCATATTTTAGCTGCCGGTCTAAACAATGGATTCAGTCTGAACGCTGTCTCATGGTCTATTTCAGAGGCAAGAAACACTGAATACTTGTCATATTTGGGGAATTTTTTGTGCATGAAAATGGTAAAGATACTGAATATAGCACAAAATATTATCTATATATACATATTACTATGGGCGTACAAAAACCTATATCAATCCGATCCTAACCTATAGGTTTATATGCCTCCTTCAGATCAAGTCAAAGCCAAACCTTAGAGTTCACTTTGTTCATCAGCGATCATCATCACTGACTGAACCTAACTTAACGCCAAACCATCGGCGACATAACCACACCCACTCTTCCTCTCCTCTCATCCCTCACTCAGCCCTTTCTCATTCACGTCTCTATTTTTCCTTTTTTTTCGCCTTCTTTTTCTGCTGACACAACGCTTTCTCCTCTCAATGCATAATTACATTCACACACAGACCGCAGACAGAAACGCAGAAAGGCCCTCGGTTTGTTGTTCTAACCTACATTTTCTCGGTCCCATCCATCTCCACGCTGACTCACTTTTTCTCTACGCCTCCCTCTCTCTCTCTCTATCCATCCCTCCCTCCCTGCCTCCCCCTCTAATTCTACCTTCATCCAATCCTCTCTTGCCCTCTCCCTCTCTCTGCCCACTGAAGATCACTCCTTCTAAATTTAATACAGACACACAGCTGCTGTGGTGGCCAAACTCTCTCTCTCTCTCGCTCTCACTCACACACACACACACACACAAAACTGTTGTGGTGGCCAGTTCACAATGAAAACAGCAGAAAATTCACTTGGCAGAGAGCAGCGCTGTGTGTGTGTGTGTGTGTGTGTGTGTGTGTGTGTGTGTGTGTGTGTGTGTGTGTGTGTGTTATTTGGCAAGGGTCCCACCCTTGACTTACACTGTTGTACCTCACAGAGACAGGCAGACAGGCTGACAAGTTGCTTCTAAGTGCAAAGAAGGATGTCAAAAAGTGTGTGTGTGCTTATGGCAGAAAGGTAATTCCTTCAGTAAACTATGAAATCGTAGGAGTCTATAGATAGCAGATAGATGGAGGTCATATCTGTGGTTCAGGGCATTTGCTTTGGTCTGAATCAGAGGGAAAGTTTTTACTTTGCTGCATTGGTTCGGTTACATTTTATGTTGAAAATTTTCAAGGAAACCATAATTCAGCAAGAAAAGCCACATGGGAACAGTCATTTCCTTTACTGAAAGAAATTGGTGCAAGCAATGAAAACTCATCCTTAACCCATAATTCTTGGCGTGTATTCTTGGCCCATAATGCACAGTGCTTCCTGGTTTGGAAACACAGTGAGAAACCTCCCTCTGAACATGGTCTCTGTCCCATTGCTGCGTTCTCATACGGACAAACCAATCCAACTAAGAGGAAACCTCTGCAGAGTTCAATATAAACTGTTGTATACCCACTAGGTGAGGAAACACCCTTAAAGTTACACACGAATGCACTGCATGTTGCCTTCTGGGCCGTAGCCAGGCCCTATAGATCAACGGCAGTTATTTCAAACCCCGCTGTGGTTTTCCCTCCAATTTATGACCAAAGAAGAAAGTAACTGTTCCCACTTGGCTTGATAAATGTGGTTCGCCAAATAAAAACTCGTCCCTTGATTCAGACCAACGCAAACATGCCAAAGCAAAAGGCTTGAAAATGTCACAATTTTCGGAAATAAACATCTCACAGGCTGACATGGGGCTAACGTTAAACCAACAAGCAGTAGACCAGTATACCCACAAGGACCATAAGAATGTTTTTGTCACCACAACTTCTACATTGTTATCACTGAAACTTGTTGTGTTGTTGAATAACCGACAGACGTTGACGAAGGATCACTTTGAAACAAACTCTTTTAGTTCCTGTTATACAGGACAGGAAGCTACATGGCTAGCTGTTTGCATTTCCATTTACTTTGACACAAACACAATCAAATGAATTGTCCCCGTCTGTCTTCCAGTGTCAGTGGGGTTTGAGTACGAGTCCTGCTTGGACCTCATCCTGTGGGAGAAGAGGACCGCCATTTTGCAAGGCTACGAACTGGACGCTTCCAACATGGGAGGATGGACGCTGGATAAGCATCATATCCTGGACATACAGAACGGTAGGATACGTGCTACAACACACAAGCATAACCTGTTTGTCACACCGTGAGGTATATTTTCAATACATATGTGAACTGCAAGATGATGATGAAAATATACCCGACTCTGAAGACAGTCGCGCAAAATGTAAAAAGGCGGCAAGGTGTTCCTTTAAGTATTTGACAGTTAACCGGTTATCAAAGATTGGTGGGAACAAACTTTCAGGTGTTTTTGAGAATGTAAGTACAGTATTGTAATTGATTGGAGTAGAGTGTAGAGCAGAGAAGAATAAAGTAGGTGATCATAACCAAGCTGAGTCATATTAAATCCAAGCTACAGAGCCGACTGACGCTAAAGAGAAACACCTCTGAATTTCAGGATTCAAATATATGTTTCCTTTGCCCTAAGGAAGTTGCGGGGAGGAGAAAATAATGAAAACACTACATGAAAAAGGACTCTAACTTTGAAGTAGCTAAATAACATATCCTGAAGAACATAAACACATAAACATGTTGGAAGTGATTTTTTCCATGGACCTTTCACTCCTTCCACCATCTGCTGCCAGAAACTCTGAAAGCTTTAGCTCTGTTTGCTCTGGAAGAACAGCGCCCTCTTCCTGTTTTGTGCCGTAAAGCAATCCAACAGGCTGCCAATCTTCTCGTGATGGTCCCGTTTGTTTACGGTAGTTGCACTAATGTCTCAAAATGAATGTGGTAACGATTAAATTTATGGTAAAATGATATACATAACCTGTTTTATGCTTTCAAAAACACACAATCAATCAATCAAATCAGGTTTTTGTTAATTCCTGAAACAGGGATCCAATTGTATCTCTTGAGGGTCTGTCTGTACCTCTCTCTCTCTCTTTCTTTCTTTCTCTCTCTCTCTCTCTCTCTCTCTCTCTCTCTCTCTCTTACACACATTCTCTAAGTCTCTCGCTCAGTGAGAAGCAGCCTGGCAGTAATTTATGCTTGGCAGTGTTGCCTCTCAAACAGGCTTATGTCAGCCATAATGGTAAGCCCTGTGTAAATCTATTGAACGCCGCGGCCCAGGAGTGTATGCATATGTGTCCGCGCGTGTGTGTGTGTGTGTCTGTGTGTCTGTGTGTCACAGCGATAAGCTACTATGTAAATCTATTGAAAGGCTCCTCTTAGGTGCCGGTAAAGAAGAGACACGGCATGAATTAAAGAAGGCCGTGAGGGGACAGAGAGACGAAAAAGTTCATACGAGAGGAAGAGCAAGGGAGAGAGAGAGAAGAGAGGGAGGGAGAGAAAGAAGGAGAGGGCGAGAGAATGAGAGACAGGTAGAAAAAGAGCAATCTTTTTCGGCCGGGATTCAAGACACGAACGATCACAGCATCATAGATATATAGTGTGTGTGTGTGCGTGTGCGTGTTTATGTATGTGTGACGGAAGGTTCTTGGAAGGTTGCTTTTGTCATCAGAGTGAGACAGCTTGCTGTGGTGTTTTCTGTTCACATTAGAATATACTGATTCATAGACGGAAAGAATTGAATTTAGAAAATCCTTTGATAACCTTTTCATCTTGCAAATCCATTCAGAAACCAGTGCATAAATCAGGATAAGCAGCGTGTAGCTTCCACTCCCTCCACTCCCAACCAGAAAGCAAAAGAGAGAGAGAGAGAGAGAGAGTAAATTAGAGTCCCCTAAACAGAGAATATGAGAATAACAGAAGAACAGAGAATATTGTCTGCAAAAAACTCTTTACTGACCAATATATTCATACTTTAATGCTTAGATTTAAAGGGGAAAGAGATCCTTACCAAGCAAAGACTCAGTCTGACAACTGAAACAGGGGAAATATGAGAAAGTGAAAAACAGAATGCGTGATCATCCAAGTATTTCTGTCGCGAATTAGAGGAGCTGAATGGAAATGGGGAAAACTGCAGTAAGATTTTCCTCAATATTGCAAAAATGTTTTTACCCTTGCTTGAAGTGGAATGTTTTTTTTTTTTAGATAGAAGAAATGATGTGTTAAATAGCAATGGAAACATATTTGTTGAATAAATGATGATGTACATGTTGTTTCTAACATGTACAAGTCTCCATCATGGTTGTATGATTAGAAGTTGGTACATTAGACTATCACTTTGTTTTCATTTTCAGATGAAAGTATGAAATATGACCAAAATTAGCAAAAAGACAATAACAATCTGACCAAACTATCAATACTACTCAATTCTTGAAAATCCTTGCCATCAACCCAGCTGAAGGAAATGCCCATAAGTCATATTTTATTTTGTGTGACCTTTTTTTTGCGTATAATTCGTGTGACTTTTGGATGGAAACATTTGTTACTGTATGACAGGTGAGGCTGAGACAGAGATTCACTCACTCATGGAATGTGAAAAAGCTCTAAAAGATCAGAGAGCAAAAGTTGATGACCAATATGTTGAGACAGGGAGTGACCAAGACACACACACACACACACACACACACTCGCACTCATTAACTGGTGGTTTATATGTCCCATAATAAGTGGACAAAGCTAATAGCCGTTAAATCGCTGTGTTAATCTCAGTGGTTGTCAAGCCGATTGTTGTCATGTAGGATTTTGTTGCCGGGGCAGAAGAAGAGGTTTTTGGTGTGTGTGTGTGTGTGTGTGTGTGTGTGTGTGTGTGTGTGTGTGTGTGTGCGCGCATGCATGTGTGTGTGTGTGAGTCAGCTCCCTCGTGGCCCCCTTGGATTTGTTCCAGCTGCCCAACGGTATTTTTGCCGGCCTTTCATCTCTCTCTCTCTCTCTCTCTCTCTCTCTCTCTCTCTCTCTCTCTCTCTCTCTCTCTCTCTCTCTCTCTCTCTCTCTCTCTCTCTCTCTCTCTCCCTCTCTCTCACACACACACACACACACACCTTTTTTCCTTCTCATCTCACCTATTTTCAAACCTCCATCCCTCTACCCGCCTCCTCTCCTCCCTCGTCATCCCTCCTCTCTCTCTCCTCTAACTCCTTCCTCTCTCCTTTTTTTCCCCTTTGTTCAATTGTCGTCTGTTCTTCCTTTTTTTATACCTTTTTTCTTCTTTCTTTCTATCTTTGAACCTCTGATCAGACTAGTCACTCTTTTACTTTCTGTCATCATGAAATATAAGTGTGATTTATCTTGTTCTCATTTGGGCCCCTCTGACTGCTATTGGGTTCCCTGAATGCAAATTTGGAAACAACTTTCATTGAAAAATCACGACAATAATGCTGTGTGTCATTTAAAGTTGAAAGAGTGAAATTCCCAGGTGAAACATCATAACCTCAACCTGCGTTTCAGTGGTCCAGTTTAGAAAAATCAGAAACATGGACGATTATATTAAAGAGATGGTGAAATACTGTTCCCCATGCAACATCTAATGTTGTGTTAATATTTGGTAACGTTACCTAGATAGCTAATATAGAATGTAGGCAACTTTAATTTACATTTCAAATTTAAACCGTTTACCACACAGGTGTTCTGATGGATTTAAGGTCATGTGATGCTGAATATGGAATTTAAGTGTATTTTGAGGATTATATAAACATGTTAAAAGTAATGCTGTGTAGTTTTTACCTTGTGGTTAAGAAATCTTGCCTGAGTTTCCTACTTGTAATTCCAACTTGAAGAGATTTCATTGCAAGGCAGAATTTCCGACTTTCAGCATGCAGCAATAAGACCTCATTTCCACCTTAAATTTCAACATTAAAATGCAATTTGCATCTGGATACGCTGTCCAGATACTGAACAGTTTGATCATGGCCGTGCATTTACACCTGGCGTTAATATGCCTTCTCATTGTTTGCATTTTGTCCCCGCTGTGATCCGATCTCATTTTTCGTGCACACAATGCAAAGCAGACGAATAGGTGGAGAGGTGACCACAAAATCTAATCTGGCAGGTGTTACTGTACAGCCAAACAGGGTTTACCTTTCATTTGTCCTGGAAATAAAATCAAATAAAACTCTCATGATGATTGCCATGAGTTTGATTGCCTGACTATGATTAGTGGTTTTGGTTGACATATTTCTATAGTCCAGTCATTATGATTAGTGGTTTTGGTTGACATATTTCTATAGTCCAGTCATTATGATTACTGATTTTGGTTGACATCTTTCTATAGTCCAGTCATTATGATTACTGGTTTTGGTTGACATCTTTCTATAGTCCAGTCATTATGATTACTGGTTTTGGTTGACATATTTCTATAGTCCAGTCATTATGATTACTGGTTTTGGTTGACATATTTCTATAGTCCAGTCATTATGATTACTGATTTTGGTTGACATATTTCTATAGTCCAGTCATTATGATTACTGGTTTTGGTTGACATATTTCTATAGTCCAGTCATTATGATTACTGATTTTGGTTGACATCTTTCTATAGTCCAGTCATTATGATTACTGATTTTGGTTGACATATTTCTATAGTCCAGTCATTATGATTAGGGGTTTTGGTTGACATATTTCTGTAGTCCAGCCATTATGATTACTGGTTTTGGTTGACATATTTCTGTAGTCCAGCCATTAAGATTTGTGGTTTTGGTTGACATCAGAAGACTGGTTGGCTACTGGGCGGCTCACAGTGCCAACAGTATAAGACTGTATGAAAAGGCTGTATAAAAATAAGACAGTATAAGGCTGTACTGGCTGGTCAAAATGTGTATTACCATATAAATGTGAAGCAGGGTGTAAATGACGTGTTAACATTGGCAGTGTTTGTAAAATTGACTATACTGATGTATTTGAACGTTGCAACGGGATTCATTTCAAGAATCTGTCTTTATGTATAAGAATAGATACACTTCAAAAAATTGCAGATTGCAGCTTTAAAGGGACTTTGACTATAAAAGGAGTGTTCATTTGATAGCTTCATGCTATCCCCCCAACCTCCTTCCTTCCCTGTCCTCTATCTGTCACCCCATCCATCACATTGCTATTCATCCCTCTCTCCAACCATTCCTCTTGGGCTTTCACCACCTCATAACCCCATTGTGAGTTTGTATCTATGTATATGTGTATGTGTGTGTTTGCACGTGTTTCCATCTATGTGTGTTTTAACATGTGTATGAATCACCGTGGGTGTGATTTTGTGTCTACATGCCTGTATCTGTATGCATGTGTGTGTGTATGAGATCTTCAAACGTTCCCTGGGTGTTTTCTCTCGCGTTCAAATGCCAAGCAGTTACACTGCTCTTACAGCATCTCCACTAATCTATGTTCCATTTGTAAATATGGAAACGTTTCCATCTGTTTAGTGAGTGTTGACCTCTAACGGACTGGCAGCTGTACACTCTTTAATGACTTCCCTGTCAGATCCCTTCTCTTTCTTTTCTCTTGTCTTTTGACAGGGAAGACCAGCTCCAATTCCTGTTTAGTAAATCTGTCTAGTCCTCAAACCCCAGTAATAATTTTATCTTACTTTTTCACATTCATTCATTCATTTATTCATTCATTCATATTTAGTGTACAGCATTTCCCCTAATATTAGATTAGATTAGATTAGATTCAATTAGAGTAGATTATATTAAACTAGACTAGATTATATTATATTAGATTCGATGAGATTAGATTCGATGAGATTAGATTCAGTTAGAGTAGATTAGATTAAAATAGACTAGATTGGATTAGATTAGATTAGATTAGATTCAATTAGAGTAGATTAGATTAAACTAGACAAGATTAGATTAAATTAGAGAAGAGTAGATTATATTAAACTAGATTAAATTAGATTAGATTAGAGTAGATTAGAGTAGTGTAAATTAGATTAAACTAGACTAAATTAGAGTAAATTAGAATAATTTATTAATATACTTGGCTTTTTCTTTTTTTTCTTTTTTTTTTCTTAACAAATCAGAGGGTTCCTTGAGTCATTGTGGTTCCATAAAGAACCACTAACCTAACCAAAGAACCATTGAAGAACCCTCCTTTCTCTAGAGATAAAAACATTTAATAAATCTAAGCTATAGGATGTAAGAACCACAGTCATGTCCGTCCTACCTGAAAAAAGTGCACATAAAATTGCAATAATTTATCTGTGTATGGGATTGACATATTAAATAAACACATTCATTTAAGTTAAAATTAATTCATTCATTCATCATAATATGGAGGATTTTACATACCCTTACAGCCCAAAGGGAAGATCTTTGTCCTGCATATTTTTGATTCAGAATACAAATAGGTGTATAATATATAGATTATAATAGATTTTATCATGCTTTTCATAAAAAGCATTTTGAGTTTCCTTTTGTATCTTATGTGCTTTATAAATTAAGTTTGGTTTTCACTTTGATTCTTATTCATGAGGGTTTCCAATTTGATTCTTTTACATATGTATAAATCAAATTAAAGGAAATATTGATTGTTAATATTGATCATATTTTATAAATTATGGATTAATGTGTCTGAATGAATGTACACACACAACTTTTTGTATTCTTAATCCTTGGGATTAATCCAAAAAAATATCTCTTATTTATTATTATTATTATTATGATTTTTTCAGTCTTTGAACAGCTATGAAACCCCAGTTTCAGAGAAAGGAAATTAAATTTGTAGATTTCTGTGAGCGATATGGTTCTAAGAAAATCTAAATAAAACACAAATTTAAAAAAAGACAATACAAACACAAAGTTTTATTAACCATGTTTTGAAAATATCAATTCATTATTAAATCTGAGAATATGCCTGATTATTATTAATATTATTCATGTTATTAAGTATAGTAACCTGACTTTTCTACTTTATGATGACTTTTACACACTCTTTGTTCTCTCTCTGTTGTCATCTCCTAATGAAACGTTAATTGCAGTGTAAGCAGTAATATTACTAAATAAAGAATAACATGCCGCTTCATTTGTTCTGTTTCAAACATGCTTATTGTCCTACAGAGAATGTCATTATCATCGTCTTTTCTATCAGGCTTTCATTAGAAATTAGATCTGGTTCAGTCTGTTATTCACCTCCTTCGTTCATTTGATGGAGGTTCTCTCTTTTTTCAATGGATGTTAGTCTGTAAAACATGCAATGAAAACTGACTCAGGAGATTTCTTTTTTTTTTTTCACCATGTAATGTTTTTTTTCCCATGTAATGGTGAGGAAAAAAATGGCAATGTAGACATTAATCCTTTCTATTGCTCATTTACCATGGGAAATGGACAAAAATAAATGGGTGTTAACTGAGGTAAAACAGAAAGAGAGGAGAGGGAAAAACAGAGAGAAGGAAAGAAAATGAGATGCAAAGGAGTGCTGAAGAACAGAGAGATTAAGCAACAGAGAAAAAAAAACAGACCAGGAGAAAAGAGAGAAGAAAGAGAGCGAGGGAGAAAAAGAGATAAAACAGTGGAGTGGTGTGTAGAGGCTCGTCCACACCTGAAAACACTCTCAGCCACTATATAGAAATGTACACACACACACACACACACACACCTGATATTTTGTGAGCTGTGAGGTAGCGAGCACTGCTGAACAGCTCAGATAAGACCAGATGAAAGAGGGAGAGAGAGAGGAGAGAGAGAAAGAGAGAGAGAGGCAGAGGGTTGACGAGTCGCTTGCTGTGTTTCCTTGTGCATGCGGTGTTAGGATGCGTGTTTGCTTGTGTATGTGTGTATGTGTGTTGGTCTGCAAGTGTGTGTTCCTCCATTTGTGTGTGTATGCATCAAAGTGGTGTGTGAACTTGAACATTTTCAAAACTGGTGGCCATTTCTGGTAATAGGATTGAAACTAAAATTATGTCTACATCTGTGTTGTGATGATGACCATTGAATACAGTGGAAGAAGAAAAAACTTCTACAGTGTTTGACCGATATGGGTTTTAAAAAGCCGATATTTGCTGATATTTTTAGACTGAAGTCGCCGATAGCAGACATTTTGCGTCAATATTCAACATCTTTCAATTTGACCATTTTCATGCCAACAAATGGCATGTATTGGATGGAAAAGCCTCTGAAACAGCATTTAGACCGTCATGGGACACTAAAACTCTCCACTGAAAGCCAGACGAAATTTAAATATAATAAAACATAACATTTAAATTAAATAAATAAAATGTACCAAAAATACGAATTTCATGTCAAATTTAGCAGACTCCACCAATTTGTTTTCCTCCATCATATCGCAATTGCCAAATTATCGATATCTGATATTTAATAAAAGCCCAATATATCAAAACAAATACAGTATGTAGTTCAGGCCTACATATAATGGTGAATTCAGTGATGTTATGTAAGTGAATACAATGAAAATTGTTGTTTCAAGAGAAGTGTTTACCACTTTTGGCGCTTTTTTAAGGTCGTGCTTCACAGTAAGTTCAAGTACCAACAACCCAGAGAGAATCTACACTCATTCTTCATCCTGCTTCATACATTATACATGCTGTGTGTGTGAGTGAGTGAGTGAGTGAGTGAGTGAGTGAGTGAGTGAGAGAGAGAGAGAGAGAGAGAGAGAGAGAGAGAGAGAACATAGTTTAACATTCCTTTAACCCCTTTTTATTCTGTCAGTGTGTGTGTGTGTGTGTGTGTGTGTGTGTGTTACTCATATAGACCTAGGACTCATGATGCCAATTAGTCGTACACACAGTCCTCACTGGAGGAACCCGGTATGCTTGTTAAATTAATATGATGTTAGTGTGTGTGTGTGTGTGTGTGTGTTGGTGTGCTAGGTGTAGTGTACAGTTTGTTGGTGTGTGTGTGTGTGTGTGTCTGGGGATGTAGTGAGAATCTCGGGTTTGAGATTAAATTCAAGGTCAAATGTGTTAATTTACACACGTGCACACACACACACACACACATATACAGATTGTGAGAAAGCCTCTCTGCTCTCTCTTTCAGCACAGCAGGGGAGTTTCCAATCTATCTTCGTTAGCATCATTCCCCCCTTCCCTTCCTCCCTTTCTCTCTCTTCCTCTCTCTCTCTCTCTCTCTCTCTCTCTCTCTCTCTCTCCCCCCCCCCACACTTTTTGTATCCAGTCAGATAGGTAGTTGCTTGCCAATATGGACCCCGGCACAGCATGCTAGGACCCCCCGCTGGCTCGGACCCTGTTGATCAATCAACACCTACTAATGGAGAGAGAGATGAAAGAGGAGAGAGAGAAGATGAGGAGATGGAGGGAGGCAGAGGGATAGAGAGATAGATAAACAGGAAGCCAGTGGACTGATATGGGTTAGTGTAGGCCGATAGTGATATTTTGTGCCTTTTTGTGACTTATAATTTCTTATAATTTCATGCTAAAAATGATAAATATTCAGTGTTTCCCTAAGGATTGTATTCTTGTCAGGGTGGAAAAGGCTCTGAAACAGTATTTAGACCATCATGGGACACTAAAACTCTCCATTGTAATCCAGCATAATCATATTAATGATAATATGATAAAATAATTTAAAAAAACATATTGATGCATACTTATGTGGAATCTGATCATTAGAATTAATTCACATTAAGCTCTTCCCATAGGCAACCAGTGTAGTATTGATCAATTCTACAATAAATATGTAATCGATCATATCCATCATATCAGAGGTGGTCACCTGTCAATCAAACAGTGTGGGCGTGGCTTAGATTTCCTGTTGATGCAGTTTGAGTTTCTCTTTTCTTTGTCTGTTCAGCCATGGTGGCTATCGCTGCTCATGCTAACCACCCAGTTCTTCTTCTGTTTATTCCAAACAAACCGGAAATGTAAACGCATCACTTCCTGCGTGAGAGGATTTTTCCTGGGAAAGATCAACCAGACACCGGGTGTTTTAACAGCTAATGTAAAAGTTTTCATCAACTTCCTATAGGTTGAATCACAATTGTGATTGCGGTATATTTGAAATTATAGAGAGTAGCAAAATGGATTTTATTGTTATGAAAATGTCGCAGATTATTTAACGTTTAAACGTAATACAAATCATTTCTCTACTTGGAGCTATTCCACTCAAGCGGAAACAGAAGTCCAATTTTTAATAAAAGTACAATTTCAGCCCTATATTTCGGCAAACTGAGATAGATAGATAGATAGATAGGTTCATACAGTGTAGTGCAGGCTGGTTTCCAACATGGCGACTGAGTGTTAATAATTCAGCTCACCACAGGAGGTTCCTCTTTGATCTCTCACTTTGAAGAACGAGTATATCCCTCTCTCTTCCTCTCCTCATCTTCACATCACTCATTCGTGTTAACTTCCACACACAAGTCAGCCATAGCCCCCCCTCTTCATCCCCGTCTTCTTCCTCCTCCTCTACCTCCTCTTCTTCCTCCTCCTCTTATCTCCTCGAGTCGTCGCTCTCCTCTCCTCCTCCTACTCATTTATCCTCTGTTCGTTTCATCTCGCTGTATTGCCGCTCATTCCCTCTCTCTTTTTCGTGTCATCTCCTTTTGTACTTGTACATGGATGTACACGTAAAGACGTGTATGTGTGTGTGTGTTTGCCTCCCCATCTCCTTTCTAATATTATCTTTCAGATTCAGAAGACATTCCATCAAGTTTACACACACACATACACACTCTCTCTCTCTCTTTCGCTATATGTATTTTTCACATTTTTGCTTTTTGTTTACAATATTCCTGAGGCCACAGAGTGATCATGTAAGACAGAAGGAAAAGTAATCGTATAAAGTGTGTTTGAAGGCTGTTTACTGCACAAACAAAACAAATGACAGTTGAAAAGAGTGAACCTTTTTTTTTTCTTTGGATAACTGACTTTGCTTGGATCTTAAAAACAGAAATCTCTGTTTAATCTTAAAGTTTTGTTAATTTAGAAAAGCACCCGTACTTCTCAGCAACTTCCCTCCTCTCCTCGCGTATCCTGTCCGCTCTTCTTACTTTGGCGGGATTCATTCCCCCCCCCCCCACACACACACACACACACGTAGCAGCAGCATCTTTTTAATCTTACATGCTGTGTGATCCTCAGGGACCCCTGTAGTGAGAGAGAGAGAGAGAGAGAGAGAGAGAGAAACTGCCACATGCTGCAACACACACAAGCACACAAAAAAAGGCTTAGGGCCTTACACGCACACATTATATATATGTATGATGCAACTAACATAGGCACACAAAGACGTGCACATATGCAGATTATTTCATGCGAGGGTGCCAAGCGCACGGCAGGGGGGCAGACACACACGTGCACACACACACATGCACACACATTCTCTCCTCCTTATCAGCATCATTACACCAGACAAGTGAGTCCTCCCATTCCTATTCTCCCACTCCTTCATTCTAACCACAGACAGTCCTAGGTGCGTTTTTTTTTTCAAATTGAAACACAGAGATAGAGTTTCTAAACGGCCACCGCTAACACCGATTGCCGGAGGAGCTATAAGCTAAAATGGGCTTATAACCAGTCTGAAGGGCATTTAGACTGCAGTATATCTATTATATGTAGGCTATTCAAAGCTGAAGCACACGCCTTGCCGCTCTTCAACAGCTTACATTGGTCAGCAGTGAGCGTTTAAGGCCACATGATGTTTTCATCCTCTCCATAAAGTCATTTATGGAGAGGACACTTGCCTCCTTATCCAATCTGTGCAGAAAAAAGGTCTGTAACTTTTTAATTTTAAACCTAGGCCTACATCTAATTAACTGTATGTTACTTTTGGTTTGAATATAGGCCATCATTTTTTTTACATAGCGAGCCAAGCTATCAGTAAACTGATTCTCAAAATGCCTGTTCTCTTTCAAAAAGAGTTGAGTATTGACTCTTATTGATAGAACAGCTCAACTTGGTGATGAAAGAGAGAAGACAGGAATTTCAATTACTGAATACAAACACGTGTTAATTTGTATAAACCGAGTGCCATAATCTAGAAATGCTAATAGTTGAGTGCCTTCTCGTCTTGTGTGGAAACATTTTTTCTTCGTTTCTGGAAAATAGACAAATGGAAATGGAAACTGTCTTGCTAAACAAAGAAGCTGCTTTGATAGGGTCGTCTTTGATATTTCAAAGTTGTTCAATTTCATATTGCATTTCATTTTATACCTGGATTTTTTAGGATCCCATATTAATCTTGGTCGAACCAACTAGAAATGAGTTTCTCCCTGGGGGAGAATCATATCCCCCGATCCCCCCTGGCATTTCTGGAGAAGTGCCCCTTTAAAGATTATTTGTATGCCATTTCTGCTTTATTAGACAGTTCACAGTGTCAAGAGTAACACAGTCTCAGAAAATTTTCTGAAATGAGCACAAACTCTGAAACACACAATACATGTTGTGGACATAAATTATGTGAACATTACGTTCCTCTACCACAAATTGTGACAATAACACAAATTGGACATGCCATTTTCCACCTGTTCATCATGTGAAAAAGTTAGTTTACTCTTAAGTTTAGGCAAGTAAACAACTTTGGTTAAGGTTAGGCTCAAGGTTGGGCAACTAAAACAATTTTAAGGTTAAGGAAGGTTATGGAAAGGCTTTGATCATGGTTAAATAAGACATTAAAGAAGACATTAAAATTTCACTCACAGCGATCTAATTGATATGAAATGGGAAATTTCAGGAGACCAGGCTCGAAAAGATGGGACAGAGGGGATGTAACAAGCAATAAAGGTCCCATGCTGATTTCGAACCCAAGACTTTTTTGACATTTACATGGTAGGCACCCTAGCCAACTGAGCCACTAGGACAGTCCAGAAGGTGCCCTTTTAGAGAATTTTGCCCCTGCCCCTTTCAGAGTCTGCGCATGCCACTGCTCTGCATTATGGCTAACGCTGCAGCATAGATAGATACAGCAAGCTTTCTCTGTTACACACTCATCAGCTCACATTCATCATCCTGTCCTGCAGTGCTCATTTCCATGACAACGACATCACACATCAGTAGCTGCCTTAACGGAGATTACTATGACACACCTAGAAGCAGCATTACATAGGAGACATTTTCAAATAAGGAATATACAGGAAACCACCAACTAAACCAGTATGATCTGCTTGTCAGTAGTGGGATTCAAACCCTCACCTCCATTCAAACAGCAGAAACCCTGGAGCCTGGATAGTTATCACTGTCATTCTGGATGTTTTTGAACCAGGGAAATGAAGTAAATGGTAGCAAACTACTTTCATTCATTGCTAGTAAAGCAGCTGGTCTTATCACAGAGGTTGAGATTTTACACTTTGATGTTCGGAGGTCAACCTACCTTAAGGAGCTGCTAACCCTCAAAGGATTTCAGTAGTCTGGGTTTTAGTGGAGAGTTTTCGTGTCCCATGATGGTCTCAATGCTGTTTCAGAGACCCTGAAACTGGGAAAAACACTGAATCCTTGTAATATTTGGCATAAAAATAGTCAAATTTAAAGACATTGAATAACGGCTCGAAATATCGGCCATCGGCGACTTCAGTCTAAAAATAAGAGTATCAGTATTGGCCTTCAACAACCCATATCGGTCAAACGCTAGTATTGATAGTCACCGCTGCATTTACAGAGACTGTATCATCAGTATGCATTTGTATTCTGGCGTGCTTGTTTCCCGGCTGATACATACACATGGAGTCACTGCACAGGTCCCACTATTTTACTCACCGCCTGCATCCGTTTACTGCTGGGCCTGATCTCATGAAATTTTGTGAAATGAGCACACGGTGTCTTAAACTGCAAATGCTAGCTCTGTGCACAAAAAGTGAGAGAATTGCATTTTCCCCTCCATGGAAGGATTATGCGGAGGAGACCTGACTAGAAACAGGCATTAGCATCGATGGTGGAAAGTAAGGGGTTTCTACTATAAATAAAGTTTAAATTTTTAACATATGATTTTCTTAAAGCCTTTCCCTAACCTTAACCAAATTGTTTTAGTTGCCTAACCTTAACCCTAACCTTAAGCCTCACCTTAAATAAAGTTGTTTACTTGCCAAAAGATAACCAGCAGCTAACCTTTTCATGTTCTTTGCTTGCAGCGGTGTGCATTAGTATTCACCATGTCCGCTCCTGATCTGTGACAAAGAAACAGAGATATTGTAAAGTCATTAAACACTGCCAGCTCTGTGTGATCAAACCATCACAAGGTTGAATTTATCAGAGGGAGGAATCTTTCAAAGTGCCTGTTAATTGCTAATGTGTGTGTGTATGTGTGTGCGTGATAGGCAAATCCTTTTTGGGGTCTTTTTCACAGAAAGTAAGGTGCAAGTATTACTTCTTGATTCGATTTATATTCAAGGATTGTGTGGCTTTTCACAGAATTCAACAAAGCGAAACAGAGAGAGGGGAAATGAAAAATTGTGTGAATTGTACATAAACTCTCTCACACACACACACATTCACACAAAGCATGTTCTCGTACGTGCATGCATACACAAGCAGATGGAAAAACAAAAACAAACACATATCCTGTACAATAGCAACTAAACCATATACTGTATGTATATGTACACGTATACCATATACAGTACATGCGTACATACATGAACATGGACATATGGACACACACACAGACACACACACACATACGCAAACACACACATAAGCCACACTTGCTCAAAGCATTTGTAGGGCCTGGGGGTGTAAATTAGCAGGATATTGAGTAAATGTGTACGGAATTCAGCAATGCCTTGAATTCGTAATTGATCAAAAGAAAGAGCAGGGTGGTGATGGTTTCCCACACATACCCATCCATTCACCGATCCACAATATGCAGTTAATATGCTTTTAATCAGTTTCCAAACTGGTCTTGCTGTTAATGGTGGATATTTTTGGATTGAAGCTGCCGATAACTGACCATTATTTGGCCACTTTCTTACAAAAAAATTGTAAAAAAAAAAGACAAGGATTCAGTGTTTCCCCCAGAATTTTATTCTCGTCAGGGTTGAAAAGCCTCTTAAACAAATGTTATTCATATTTTTTGTATTGAATATTGGCACAAAATTGGCAGTATCAATACAAAAGTATTGGTATTGGCCTTTAAAAAAACCCATGTTAGTTGAACCCTCAATCAAGGTTAAGGTATTCCCAGACAACCAGTGTACTATTGATCAATTCTACAATAAATATGTAATCAATCAAACTGCATCATATCCATCATATCAGAGGTGGACCACACTGACTGGACCAGACCTGATCTGCTAATAAAAGGACAATAGTGGACCCACATATCAGTCTAAACCTAGCGCATTATTGAATGAGAGCTGTGGTCGTAAAATCTCACCTCCAATGTCACTTTACTCACAATCACAACACAGAAGTTAATAGAAAGTATGATTAATCTGGCTGTATTTTCTCTCTCCTGTCTCTGTGCTCTCTCCATCTCTCTCTCTCTCTCTCTCTCTCTCTCTCTGTCTTCTCTCCACAAGGTATCCTGTACAAGGGCAACGGAGAGAACGTCTTTATTTCCCAGCAGCCCCCAGTCATCAGCAGCATTATGGGTAAGGACAGGTTCCAACATTTTGTCTCAACTTGCTTGGCAGCGTTGGACCACTGCTAGAACACAGCTGATAGAGGGAATGTCAAATAATGTAAAAAAAAAAACTTCTGTCATTTTTTCTATTTCATGAAAACAATTTAATGGTTCCATAAGATGTAGGCAATTTTGCTGCAGCGGATGCAGGCCTCAGCAATGCTAGGTAATGCTGGGTAGACCTGATGTTTCTGGATGCTGCTTGCCCACAGAGCGAGGCTCACAGCCTGGCCTTTCCAGTGTTCAAAAAAATGTGAAATCAATAAGGAATCATAGCTTTCACCTGGTCAATCTATTTTGCGGAAAGAGCAGCTGGCCATACCACTATACTGTCAGTGTCATTTTTAATAGCATGCACCTAAAACCCAAAGTAGTACTCCAAATACTCTGCTCTCTGGTGTCTCCCAGGTAACGGGCGTCGCCGCAGCATCTCCTGTCCCAGCTGTAATGGGCAGGCGGAGGGCAACAAGCTGCTGGCCCCCTTGGCTCTGGCCTGCGGAGCAGACGGCAGCATTTTCGTCGGAGACTTCAACTACATAAGGAGGATCTTCCCCTCTGGGAATGTTACCAGCGTCATGGAGCTGAGGTAAGAGGGGAGGGAGGGAGGATGGACTGATCAGGGATTTGAACTTCGTCTGGAGGATACGTCTCCTTGCGTCAATGAGTCCAAGGCCTCATCCAGTGGGTCACGATCCCATTCAAATCAAAGCTTCTCCAAAGCCATTTCATCCAGGGTTCCCTTGAAAACCTTGAGAGTTTGCGGTTTTGAGAAGAATAAAGTAAGGCCTTTTTGAAAATGAATGGACAGTCTTGAAAGTGCTTGACCTTTTGGGCTCTAAGGATCTGTTCGCCACTTTTGGTCGCACAGGTGAAAGTGTGCCGCACGGAGTTCGATTGCAATCGGGAGACCCGTGTTCGATTCCCGGCAGAGACGCTTCCACAAAATTAAATGTCGCGGGGCTGTTAGACTCTTAGTCTTGTAAAATATAGCAAATTCATCTTTGGACCCCTCATTGAAAAGTTCTTGAATGTGATGTCCAAGTGAGTGTGGGAACCCTGTTCGTCTGATTATCCCCACCAGTCCCAATCCCAGTTAAAGTGAGTTTCAGGTGAGTACCAGGGCGAGGACGGACAGCTGGCTCTGTGTCAATTGGCAGGAATCAGTCGGCACTCCTACTTTTTAAACCTATGATTTACTTGGAAGGCTTGAAATGTTGAAATTGGTTTTGAGGTCTGTGAAGGGGTGCTTCAAGGTACAAAGGCAGAGAGGGATGAACGGATGGATAGATTGGAAACTTCAGCTTTCTCGCTACCGTAGTAAACATTGGAGCGCTCTACTGCACCTACTCTTCAGCCAGACTGCTCTGAACACTCATGGGTGACGCTCTGAATAAAAGATAGAAGAACAGAAATTCTGTTAGCGCTCTGAATTTAGAAAAAAAATTGGTTTAGCGCTCTGAATTTAGAAACAATCCGGTGTGCTCTGGTATTCAGTAGTTACTTAAAAACGTAAAAACACTATCTATAAAACATGACTCCACCTTCAACCACCTTCTATGGAAGGCTGAATGGACAGATAAATAAATGGATGGTGGATCATCCCTAACAACTGAATTGTGTGACTGTTTCTTCCTCTCCAGTCTTTCCAGAGAATGTTTCTTCTGCTGTTTTTTGTTGTAATACCTGTCTACTAACTATTTCTCCTCTTCTCTTCTCTTTTCTTCTCTTATCTTATCTTCTGTTCTCTTCTCTTCTCTTCTCTTCTCCCTTGTTTCCCTTGCTTGCGCTGCATTAAAGAAACAAAGATTTCAGACATAGGTAAGAGCGACTAACCCTTTTTTTAACATTAACCCTCTATTCATTCCACTGCCAATTTATGCTGCTTTTCCACCGGAAACCGGTCTTTGTAGTGCTGCCTTCTTTCTCTCCTTATTTTCACTAGAAAAGAAGCACTGTTGCTCATTCCCGGCAGCAACAAGAGCCGAGCGTGTTTTTAGTCGTCAGCTAAAAAGTTAGAAACATGAGAAAACCCCATAGATTTTTAGCAAAAGATTGCAGTGCTTCAAGGAGACACTGAGCACCATCAAACTCTGCCCAAACTAATTTGCACATATGATTACTCCTGTGCCTGCAGTCCAACAGTGTGATAAAGATGCAGACTTGAGCATGCAGCGGAAATGGAGTTAGATAGGAAATGGCAATGGGAAGCACCGTCTGGTCAGGCAGATAGGTGACACGCGACCAGGTAGGCTGCTTTCACACCACATCCTCACAGAAACGGCAAGGCGACTGCTTCATTCTGCTGTCAGCTTTGGCTGCTTATCCGTCAGAAACCTCCGGAGCACAGCCAAAGTAATGAAAATGAGGTACAAATGAGGTAATGATATGTATCTTGTGCACTCAAATTGACCAAAAGAAGGGAGCAAGGTCGCGTGTCCTCGATATAGTAAATTGTGTCCTCAAAATATATATTTTCCCACTCCCAGAGTCCGAAGGAACTAATATTCCGATGCAGCACTGCCTTCTGTCTCTCCTTACTTTGAATAGAGAGGATGCGATGTTGCTCATTACTGGCAGCAACGAGAGCTGAGCGTGTTTTTAGCAGCCAGCGTCAAAACACAAAAAAAAAACATAGATTTCTAGCAAGAGAGAAAGACAACCAGCCCTTACTTCAAGCATCTGCCGAGCCCTTTTAGCTTCAAAACAGGTGCCCAGTGGACACAGTTTTTACTTTCCGCTGTTGACAACTTTGAGTTTTGTGCTTTGATGAAGTACGCAACTGTCTTCATGTTTTAACAGCTTCGTTGTGCATTCATTCATCTAATTTTCACCAGGGCAAGGTTTTGCTGTGTTGATGAGAGCAGAGCAAAGGAAAAACGATGAAAGGACATTTTAATCTCAGATTTCTGTTTTAATGTCAGTTTTTGCCCCCGGTATCAACATTCCGCATCAAAACAATATTGCAATACATACTGTCGGATGCCTCCGAAACAGTCAACTTTTCAGGTTTTGAGAAACACAGGTCAATCGATTTCAAATGGGCAATCGTGTTTTTATGAAATGATGTAACGTGCATGCTTTGGGTTTCACGGGTCGTAAGGTTGTGAAACTTTGCCTACATGATAACGTCAAGTTTCACTTCATGTCTGAAAACATGTAAAATGCATTTTCAATTGCATTTGGAAATTCATTGTCTTTTAATATGACAATTTTCATGCAAAATGTTGTAAAAATTTCAAGTATTCAGTGTTTCAGTGTTTTATACTTCTCAGGGTGGAAAAGCCCTTGAAACAGCACTAAAAGAGAGACACTTACATTACAGTTAGAAAAATGGAAAAATACAAAAAAACAAAAATTGGCCTGAAAATGGAACATTTTAAAGATATTGAATGTTGGCGCAAAATATTGGCAGGAGACAATACAAAATTATCAGCAGCTTCAATACAAAAATATCGGTATCAGCCTTAAAAAAAAAAACCATAATAATAATAATTTAGATTTTTATTAAAAGGACAATATGGACCCCATATATCAGTGTAACTTTAATAGGGAGACTGCCCTAAAAGCCCTATATCTCTATTTCACTGGTTCACTGTAATACAGCGATACTGTCTGACTCTGAGGTATGAACACAGGGGAAGAAAGAGAGAGAGAGAGAGAGAGAGAGAGAGGGGCAAAGACAAAACGAGAGAAACGGGGCGAAATAGCTCTGATTTTCGCTCGTGTTAAAATAAGCCCTCCGTCTCCCTTTTTTTTTTTGCCTCTCTTTTCTATCTGTCTCCCTCTGTCTCGTTCTCTCTCTCTCTCTGTGATCTTGACAAGTGTTCACGCAAAATTGAGCCTATTCTTCCGTTGTCAGCTCAGATGAACAGCCTAGTCATCACTTTAATAGGAGCCCCTAGCAAGGAGAGGAGGAGGAGAGAGGACGAAGAGGAGGGAGAGGGGTGGGATTTGGAGGGGGGGGGGGGTCAGAAATGGAACTTAGAGGTCTTTCTTTTTTCTCTCTCTCTCTTCTCTGTTACCTTTCTCTCTCTTTCTCCGTCCTGCCACTGTGTGCGCCAAAGCAAACGCAAGCATTAAGAACCGATTCAGTTAGCAACCATAGTGTGACAACAACTGGAATAATCAATGGAAAAATGTATCTAGAGACATATGACCTGCATTTCCAACATTACTTTTTCAACATCATTTTCAATGTCCTTGCTGTCTGAAACTGTGACAGGTTTATACATATTTTACTGCAAGTGTGGCACATGCTTTTATCCTCCTATATTTTAGTTTTTCACTACAATACACTACATATTTTTGTCCCTCATGATGAAATCAGGGAAAGGATCCATCTCCTGCTTGTTTGTTTGTTTGTTCGTTCATCCGTTTCTCTGTCACATGTTATCTCAGACACTGCTGATTGGACGAAATGTAAGGAAATTATGCATCTCACCGCTCTCACCCACTTATTATTATTATTATTGTTCTTAAAGCAATATTCCTCTTAGTTTTAACTGAGTTTGTAGTGTTTGAATGAGGCCACGAAAATAGCCTGACAACTTACATTTGAGAAGTTTGTGAACAGATTCAACAACAGATCCCGCTTTTAAGACAAGAAAACAGTAACTGGTCAGTCGTCATTTTGCATTTCTATTCTCGGTTTACACTAAAATTAGTATTTCAAAATAAAAGTAGATCCGGTCTCCCAAACAGGAACTATCTCTCATAAATGGTATTCCTCCGCTATGTTCTCTTCTATCAATAAAAATGCTATTTTGTGAAATGACGTTCTAAAACGTTGGACCAACAGTCAATTGAAAATCACAGTAGCGGGATCTGTTCACCAACATGTTAAATGTCAGTTTTCAGGCTATGTTCATGGCCTCATTCAAATGAATGGGAAGTAAAAATCCGAACCCTATAAAGTCATCCAGCTGCATCTGATCTTGGTGAGTAGTTCATATTTTGGTTTTCATGGCGGTCAAGTGCCGAATAACCCCCATGTTAAAACTAAGTGGAATATTGCTTTAAGTTTGGATTCATCACTTTTCATCATATTTCCCACCAGTGACCATACTGACACCAGAAATTCATTTGGGTATCTATCTACAGCGTCTCAATTAGTGGGAATGGGACGCTGGGCTGATAAGACTGCTGGATTCTTACATTAAAAATCTTAATATAATGTATCAGGATGTGCGACTCTGTCTCCCCCTGTCTTTTCTCCTTTCTCGCTCTCACTCCTTTCTCTCAACTCTCTCTTTTCCTGAAAATGTAGCTTCACCCAGGTTTGAGTGTTTTATTTTCTTCCTCCATATCTCTTAATACACCCACAGAGTAGTTCCCTACCTGGCACTCCATTGCCACTGGCTAGACAAAATGGTTCCATCTTTTTTTTTTTGACTCAGGCAATTGCAGTTTTCAATTAAATGTCACTTTTTTAATTAAAATACAATTTCCTCTCGGGAGGACTAGTTGTGGCATGAAGGTTTTTTATGGAGAGAGTATAGCAAGAGGAATATTTCAGCATTTCGTTTTCGCTTCTTCCTTTTCTTAGCCGTTCCTTCCTTCAGCCCCTCCGTTCTTTCCTCGTTTACTTCCGTTGCTTCTTTCTTTGTTTCGTTCCCTCCTTCCTTCCATCATGACATCGCCCTCCTCTCTGCCTCTGTTCCTTCACTCCTTCGTTCCTGCCTTCATTTTTTCTGCCTTTTTACTCCTTTCCTCCTTTCCTTCCTTTATTCATTCATTCACTTCTTCCGTCTTTCATTTGTTTGTTCCTTCATTCATTCATCCATGCATTCATTTCTCATTTTCTTCCTCCCCCGCGCCTTCCTTCCTTCCTGCTTTCCTTCCTTCATTCATTCATCTTCTCATCATCCTTCCACCTTTCTTTACCTTCTTCCTTCCTTTCTTCATTCCTCATTCATTTACTCGTTCCTCATTTCCTTCCTCCCCTCCTCACTTACTTTGCTTCATGATTCCTCCCCTCCCTCCATTCTTCCTACCAGTGTGCCTTCCTTCCTTCGGTCCTCCTATCCCTCCCTCCTTCCTTCGCTCCTTCTTTCTTCTTCCTGACTTTTGTCCTGTGCATTCCTTCATTCATTCCTCCATGCATTCATTTCTCATTTTCTTGCTCCCTCATTCCTTCCTTCCTTTTTTCCTTTGTCGATCCGTCCTTCCTTCGTTCTTCATTCCTCATCTTCTCATCATCCTTCCATCTTTCTTTACCTTCTCCCTTCCTTTCTTCATTCCTCATTCATTCATTCATTCATTCATTTATTCATTCATTCCTCATTTCATTCCTCTGTTCCTTCCTTCCTCCCTTCAGTTCTTCCTCACATCCTTTGCTTCATCATTTCTCCCCTTCCTCCATTCTTCCTACCAGTGCACCTTCCTTCCTTCAGTCCTCCTATCCATCCCTCCTTCCTTCGCTCCTTCTTTCTTCTTCCCTGCCTTTTGTCCTGTGCATTCCTTCATTAATTCATCCATTTATTTCTCATTTTCTTCCTCCCTTGCTCCTTTCTTTCTTCTTTCCTTCCTTCGCTCCTTCCTTCGTTCTTCAGTCCTCATTCATTCATTCATTACCCATTTCGTTCCTCTCTTCTTTCCTTTCTCCCTTCAATTGTTCCTCACATCCTTTGCTTCATTATTCCTCCCCCTCCCTCCATTCTTCCTACCAGTGTGCCTTCCTTCCTTCCTTCAGTCCTCCTATCCATCCCTCCCTCCTTCCTTCGCTCCTTCTTTTCTTCTTCCCTGCCTTTTGTCCTGTGCATTCCTTCATTCATTCATCCATGCATTCATTTCTCATTTTCTTCCTCCCTCGCTCCTTCCTGCTTTCCTTCCTTCGATCCTTCCTTCCTTCCTTTCTTCATTCCTCATTCATTCATTCATTCATTCATTCATTCCTTATTTCGTTCCTCTCTTCCTTCCTTCCTCCCTTCAGTTGTTCCTCACTTCCTTTGCTTCATCATTCCTCCCCTCCCTTCATTCTTCCTACCAGTGTGCCTTCCTTCCTTCAGTCCTCCTATCCCTTCCTGTGCTCCTTCTTTCTTCCTCCCTGACCTTTGTCCTGTGCATCCCTTCCTCCCCTCATTCATTCCTTCCTCCCATCCTACCTTACTTCTCCTCTTTGTTTTTTTTCTTCCCTTTTGTCCCTCCTCCCTGCTGTCCTTCAACTTCCTGTCCAGTCGTGTCTTTTAATGTGTCCTGGCATGTTCAGATGACCAAGTGGCATCCGTGTGTCACGCATTTCCACAGGGTGTGTTTCTGTATCTGACTGAACACACACACACACACACACCACACATACACACACACACACCTCTAAACTAGGCGTTGTCATCCAAAACGTCCTCACAAGTTGTTGTTTTTTTTGGCATTGGACTTCTGGGCCTCACAAGTAGAGATAAACACACATGCATACACACACACACACACACACACACACAGTCTCTCTGTCTAATTACAGCTGCCTTAATTAACAGTCTGCGATCAGCTGCTGATTATCACCAACCACTGAGACCTATGGCCAGCGGCGTGTGTGTGTATTCATGCTTGTAAATGTGCGTGTGCGTGTGTGTGTGTGTGTGTGTGTGTGTGTGTGTGATGGATGTTACATGACAGTGTGGCAGGCGTCATTAAGAGTGTGTCACAGACGACTGATGGCCCATCGCACCCACTTAGCTCTATTCAGACTGACAGACACACAAGCTTAACACATACACGTGCAAAGGCAGACAGAGAGACACTCACTCACACTCTCTATCACTTATACACTTAATGCCCAAAGACAGCATAGAGACACACACATACACACATTCAGAAATAGCAACATACTCTCACCCTGTCTGTCTCTCTCTCTCTCCTTGAGTCTGTCTCTCACTCACACACACACACACACACACACACACACACACACACACGCACACCAACCACTGGTACTCCACAGGCAGTAAATTAACGCCTGTTTCTTGGGATCCACATCGTCGACCTTCCCTCATTAGTTCTTTATTATCAGCAGCTGTAGAAATTCTCATTCTCATTTCCCTAGTGTGTTATGATGCTGGTACAAAATGGTAAATCCACCTAAGTGGTGAGGTTTTGATTCTCAACCTACAACCAATTATGCTAATATACTGAGTTTTTGGTACATTGGTCAACTTAAGTTATTAAGTGATGAGAACGTAGACACCAAAATTATCCATGTCTCAGTAGATCATTGGCTCTGGTGCTCCATGCTAACACTTTAGCATATACCATGTTGAGTGATAGTAGGCTCCATGCTAACACTTTAGCATACACCATGTTGAGTGATAGTAGGCTCCATGCTAACACTTTAGCGTACACTATGTTGAGTGATAATAGGCTCCATGATAACACTTCAGCATACACTATGTTGAGTGATAGTAGGCTCCATGCTAACAGTTTAGCATGAACTATGTTGAGTGATAGTAGGCTCCATGCTAACACTTTACTATACTTGAGAGTAGGCCCCAAGCTAACACTTAAGCATAGCTATGTTGAGTGATAATAGGCTCCATGCTAATAATTTAGCATACACTATGTTGAGTGATAATAGGCCACTAGCATTATCCAAGGTAAGACTGATCTTTTATTAATGAAAAGTTGTTTTGTTGTTGTGTTTCATACATTTTTAAAATATAGCTGATGTAGTCAGGTTTATTTTTGGAAATATTTCAGGTGAGCAACCACATATTCATCCACTGTGCAGTGATTTATAGTTGTTCACAGTCTCCCATCGCCCACCACCTTCTCTTCCTATGGAAACAAGGAAAGTAGGCTACGGAAAGCTACATAAACCACCAGAATTAGGCACATATTTCAATCATATTACTTACTATTTAGTTTTAGAGCTGCTACAAGTTATAATTTTGTCTACTATCATTTCACATGCTGTATGCTAACATGTTAACATGAATCCTACTATCTCTCAACATAGTGTATGTTAAAGTGCTAGCATGGCACCTACTATCATTAAACATAGTTTATGCTAAAGTGTTAGCATGGAGAATCGGACTACCAATCTACCAGGGACACATGGATGATTTTGGTGTCCATGTTGTAAATTGACCAACGGGGCAAGCTACCAAAAACTTGGTTCATTCCTTTAAATACTGTGGAATATTTCATCCAATTTTCTCTGTCTGTTACCCCCCCCCCCCTTGTTATCCCACCACTTATCTCCACAGTAACAACCCCGCCCACCGTTACTACCTGGCCACTGACCCAGTTACCGGACAGCTCTATGTGTCGGACACCAACTCACGCCGAATCTACCGACCCAAGATGCTGAGCGGCGCTCGTGAGCTCATCGGTAAACTTGCACTTCATTTCCCCAGTGTGTTGCCATGCTGGTAGAAACCAACCAACCAACAACCAGTTATTACAATTGTTAGATGGATTATTAGAAATTATTAGAAAATGAATTTTAGTTAGTACCAATTTAATAGTAATACAGAATAGATGGGGAACTGTTACCATGGTTACCACCTTAGTACTAATACATGGTAGATGCAGGATGGGGACTGTTACCATGGCCACAACTATAGTACTAATGCAAGATAGATACAGGATGGGTGACTGATACCATGGCTAGCGCTGTATCACTGATAGATGCAGGGTTGGGGGACTGTTACCATGGCTACCACTGTTGTACTAATGCATAATAGATACAGGATGGTATCCATGGTAGCCATGGCTACCATTGTAGGACTAATACAGGGTAGATCAAGGATAGGGAACTTCTCAAATACATGCTTAATGTGTGTGTGTGTGTGTGTGTGTGTGTGTGTGTGTGTGTGTGTAGGTAACGGGGAGGTAGTGGCTGGTACAGGTGAACAGTGCCCTCCGTTTGATGAAGCTCGATGTGGAGATGGAAGAAAAGCTACCGAGGCACAGCTGCTGGGACCTAAAGGTGCACACACACACTCACATACACACACACACAAACAGAGGAAGGAGATTAGAAAAGAGATTGAGAGACAGAGGGGAAGAGAAAGACCACCCTCCAATAAAGAGTGTAGGAAGTTTTTATTTAAGCCCCTCTCAAACCATAGTAACAGTCTGCCTTGCTTTCTTTTCCTCCATCCGGATGTAAAGAGAATGCTTAAGACTTAATTCAGATGGAATTAACACACGCACACACACACACACACACACACACACACACACACACACACACACACACACACACACAACTCCAGTAAGCTTTTGTACCCTCTCCAATATACTTCTGGACTCTCTCTTTCTCTCCATTCATTAATCCCCCCTTCCGTCTCCTTCTCTCTCCCTTATTTCCACCTCCCTCCCTTTCTAACGTCTGTCTCTTGGCTTAAAATGGCATGGTGCAGCCAAAATGTTACACTCCTTCCACAACTTTGTGTAGTCCAGTCATTATGATCAGTGGTTTTGGTTGACATCTTTCTATAGTCCAGCCATGATTAGTGGTTTTGGTTAACATCTTTCTATAGTCCCATTATGATTAGAGGTTTTCGTTGACATCTTTCTATAGTTCAGCCATTATGATAAGCAAAATACAGCTCTGTTTTAAGTTTGTATTTACAAATATTATGAATACAATATTATGAATAGAATGCTTTATTAGCTTCAAAATCCACGTATAATACATGCTTAGCTGTCACATAGATAGTATGTCACATAGTTGCATATATCTCAATATTTTGATCATTTTATCATTTTTCACTTTTTCGTGCAGCAGATATTTCATATTTGTGGTATATTTTCATGTTGTACATATTTTTGATTCATTTTTTCTTTGTGTCAGTATCATACTTGTGTCATGCTTTTCATTCATACATTCCTACTTAACACATTCTAGTGCTCAAATTGTTGATTTATGTTTAAATACTGCATTTGCTAAGTTGTTATTTATATTCTATTTTTTCTGCACTGTATCCTTACTATCTGCAGCTTAGAGTTGCTCCACTGACAATGAATGGCAAAACCATGTATTGAATTATGTGTGCGTCCTTTCTCTCTATTCCACACAGGTATTGCAGTCGATAAGAACGGCTTGATCTACTTTGTGGACGGCACCATGATCAGAAAAGTGGATCGCAATGGAATCATTTCTACAGTTCTAGGCAGCAACGATCTCACCTCTGCACGACCTCTGACCTGCGACACTAGCATGCACATAAGACAGGTAACACACACATATACATAAGGGTGGAAGGAGTACCAAATACAACTGGTCAAGTAGAGATACTCTTAACTTTTACTTGAGTAGAAGTCAAATTACTGGTGTGGAAATCTGCTTGAGTTAAGTAAAAAGTAGCTCATTTAGACTCTTACAAAGGATTTGTCATATGTTAATAACAACACGTGTTAAAATGTAAAAGTATATGTTGTCCCAAAGAAGACACACAAATGTGTTACAAATGACACATCCTTTGTAAGAGTGTAAAACATACCTAGAGTAAAAGTTACTGAGTCACCTTAAAAAACAAACATTGTTTCTTAATCCTAATGAATGAATACACTAATGATTTGATATGACCATGATCACAGCACTTTGATCGAGTGATTACAGTTGTACTGTAATCACTGATATACTGTATGTATATACACATATACAATTTTTTTTTTTTGCAGCAGCAGCAGAGAGCTGTGATGATGAGCATATCCAATATCCAAAATGAGTGTTTTTTTTTCATATTAAAGACATAACCTGCCAAAAAAAAGAAGACATTTTTACATTTCATCTTTCCCATGCAATGTAAATTGGACAAGAGCATAGAGAGTTCAAACTAGGTTATTTTAAAGGTGCTACGTGCAAAATTTGTAATCATCAAGGTGTCATTGCCAAATTGATTCTGATTCCTTGGTATAATTATCGTAAACAAATGAGACCATGGTGGAGACGATCGGTAGCTTCTATCTCACACAATTGTTAGTGCTGGTGTTTTTTCAAATTAAAACCACATTTCCCATAAAGCCTGTTGCTTCCTGTCCCCCCCTCCCCCTCCCTGAAGAGGATCAACATGTTGGAAGTGGCCTTTCACTCCTTCCACCATCTGCTGCCAGAAACTCTGAAAGCTTTAGCTCTGTTTGCTCTGGAAGAACAGCGTCCTCTTCCTGTTTTGTGCCGTAAAGCGATTCAACAGAATGTAAATGTAATTCTTTACTTCCACCCTTGCATATAGCTAAACACCAACAGCAAGGGAGGAGGACAGGGAGGAAAAGCAATAATCAAACAAACGCAGAACAATAGAAAGATGGAGAGAGGAGGAAAGCGGCAGAGAACGAAAGGACTGAGAGAGAGAGAAAGATAGAGGAGTTATTCAGGGAAGAAACGACTCTGTGTGTTCCAGAGAAAGAGGGAGAGAGATGTACTTGCATTTTTACACTTTATTTTCAGAGTGAGAAAGTACAACCTTACATACTAAAATTGTGTGTGTGTACTGTATGTGTGAACTAAGAGGCACAGTCAGGCACTCAGAATGGACAGAATGACACACGCGCACACACACACACACACACACAGAAGAAGCTCTGTTTCATCTACCAACCTAAAGATCTAACACCTGAATTATACATGCCACAAAGTGCCTGTGTGCCTTCACATGTATGTGTATGTGTGGATGCTTTTTTTTTTTTTTTTTTAATTTACACTTAGTATTTTATTGGTGTATATATGAATGTATAATTGATTTCAATGACTTATAATTGCTCGACTTGTCAGCCTAATGTCACTGGTAACATTACTCCCCATAGATTGCACCAATGGTTCATTATACGTATCACATATTCAGGGTTTTATCAGGGTATTATAGAAGTAACTATAATTTAATTTATTTGCTTAAAGGTCCAATATTATAGGATTTTTTCTCAGTTATATATACTGTATATATCAAAGACGTTTAATGAAGACTGTTAAAATTTGGCTTTAAGTGGTTAAATTTAAAGTTATTGCGTTTTCTACAGACAGTCTCAGACTAACTCCAGTCAACGCATCACAACTGGCCTCCAATCAGCAGGTTTACCTCATTCGAATTAGAGGAGCCGCTGCTGTCGGCCAATCAGGGTCCAGCATTGTGACGACTTACTCTTCAAATTCATTCAGTTCAACGAATTCAATTCAACTTTTAGCTAAACTACATGTATTTGTATATTACTCTTATCCTGAGCCAGAGTATATTTGAAAACAAAATCAGGCAAAATGAATCATATGGGATCTTTAAATCAAATAAACAGAGTAGGCAGGATTCAGTCAGGATTGTTGCAGTTTGTTTGTTTGATTGTTACCAAATCCCTACAGAGAGTTTTATTTTCCTTTCCTTTTAGAACAAGGCAACACGTCGCCCCTTGTAAATAATGTAGTCTCCCTTCGGGCCAGTCACCTTGTTTTGACCTGTGATCGCAGCGCAGTTGCGAGACGCGCCATTCCCCCATGCTTCATCAACATCTAGTCAGCGGCGTGTGACATGTCACAGAGGCACGAACAGGGACCGACCCATAGTCCCTCTACAACAAAACTATCTTAAGTCATTGGTTCGCACAGAGTGGACAGTTTTCATCTAGTTTTACAATTGCCCCCCTCAGTCCTCAGCTTCTGATCTAGTTTCATGTGGTTTTCTTTTAGCAGACAGGGCCACTCATACGTTTTATGACCCAGTCGAAATGGCCGTCAGTGTCATAAGTTGTTCTGAACTCTGAAGTTTTCCCTGTCTCTTCTTCGCTGTGCTGGCTGACTTCTCTCCTCACTTTGGACCAAGAGTGGGCTGCGCTCTTGAACACCAACATTCTGAAAGTTTTCACCCAGTCACATAGTTTTCTTTTTAGGTTATTTTTAAACCGTTTTACTTCATCAGGGAAGTGCCATATTAGGCCGTGGGCACTATAATTCTTGTAATGTGAAGTTTGCAAGTGAACTAAAGAGGTCACTCAGACAAAGTTGGCAGAACTCAACCAGCAATTTTTCAATACTACCACATACAGTATAGTTTTATTCAATATTTCCTATTGATTCTGTAAAGCAACCAAATTGTAACATGTTTTATTACACAGCTTTGTTGAATACTCTATTCTGATCAGCCAGTGAAGCCATTTTGAGGTCTGTTATTTCTGAATAACATACCGCTGTCTCACATCTAATCATATCACTCTGCAATTTTGTTGACTTCTAATCAAATTAAATGACGTCGCCCCTTGGTTACTGCAGACTCCTGCTGGACTAGTCTTTTGGTGGAAGCTTGTAAATTATCTTAGCTTGCAGTGAAATCATTTTAAATCAATACTTTGTGTGAAATGATGTCTTTAGTAAGTAGCTGTGCAAGCGGGATCGCGTCAGGGTCTTATTTCTAGATGGTCATGGAATTCCTGGAATACCACAGAATTTTGAGAAGTGTATCCCAGACAGGGAAAGTCAGGGAATTTGATACATTTTCTGGGGAAGTCAGGGAATATCAGGGAATTTTATAAATTGGCCAATTTCCAGGTATATAGCAGAATGTATTTTCCAACATGTTTCACACATTCAGTACATTAGATGGTTTTCAGCTCAACTGGAGCGGAAACCAGACTGAAAAACGGCATTAAGAAACCAGGAAGGAAGAACATTTTTAGATCATGGAAGTGCTCGGACGTAGTTATGGAAAGTCTTGGAATTGTCATGGAATTTTACATCAGAGCAACCGTTGAGCTCTAAATCTAAAATTGTGATCTTTTGTTACTTCATTCAGGGTTGGTTGTGACTGGTGTCAAGTGAAAATTGTTCTCTCTTCCGTCTGTTATCTCTCCATCCAGGTTCGTTTGGAGTGGCCTACAGATCTAGCCATCAACCCGATGGACAACTCCATCTATGTGCTGGACAACAACGTCGTGCTGCAGATCACTGAAAACAGACAGGTAAAATCCACTACATACACACTACCAACAATGCACAGAGAAATACTGAATGCTGTACTGGTAATGACTCCGTCTACTGTATGTGATAGACAATAATATTGCGCCGCAGATCAGACATCAGAAAATATACTGTTCCAAACGTCTGTAGAGTCGTAAAAGTTTGTATAATGGTGGGTTTACCAATGCATTTCCAGAAAACAGACTGTACCAAACCTCTGTAGAGTTGTATAAATGTGTTTAGTGTTAGGTTTTCCCATGTATTTTCAGAAAACAGACTGTACCAAACCTCTGTAGAGTTGTATAAGCTTGAATAGTGGCAGGTATATCTAGATCAATAGTAGCAGGCATCAGTAATTCGCTGCTGCAGATGCTGCTCGTTTGGGACTTTCACAGAATCATTTTCAGGTCGCACCAGAGAGCCAAATCAATATGTTAATAACATCTCTGTGTGTGTGTGTGTGTGTGTGTGTGTGTGTGCGTGTGCGCATTCAGGTTCGTATCGTGGCGGGTCGTCCCATGCACTGCCAGGTGCCTGGTATAGAATATACCATGGGGAAGAGAGCGGTCCAAACCATGCTAGAGGGAGCTACAGCCATCGCCTTGTCCTACAGCGGTGTCCTCTACATCGCAGAGACCGACGAGAAGAAGATCCACCGCATTCGACAGGTGGGGCTTCAAGAGACATATCGTCCCAGTTACCGCATATACGACTTTCCAACCAGGGAGTACCATTTGAACGTCCCGGAGAAGTCGGGGATATCAGCATTTTAGATGGCTGTACAGTTGTGACGTAGCTGTTTTGCCCTCAAATTACACTAAAAGCTTTGTGTTGCATTGCTGTCAAGCCCGGCGTCAATGTGTCATTGTAGCTGCTCCACAGAGCACTTTTATTTTGAAAGAGCAGCAGAGGGGGAAAAGCATATTCAACACCCAGATGTACAGCCAGACACTGGTGGGGTAGGTTACAATGATCTACTTTTTGTCTGTTTCTTTGAAAAATGTTAAGTACTTTGTTACTTTGCTTAAAAATTTTAATGAAAATTTAAATTTTTCAAAGTTTAAATTTAAAATGAACACTGTAGCCTATGTGGAGTGCCATTTATTTTCGAATTTTTTACTTGACTCGGTTCACCAGAAAACAACCGATATCAACTTTATCTCTCATTACTTCACCGCACTATATGAGGATGAACACACGCGCCATCGAGAATTAAACAACAACACCAACACAACAGCTTGGGAATTAGCCAATATGGCCGACAACAACATGGTTTTGCCTGTCGCCAAGATAACTGCTTATTTAGCCTTTCCTCCTCATTCTCACAGGTGCTGTTAACAGCTTTGTAGATTTTTTTTGAAAGAAATGTGCAGCCAGACATAAATCAGATGCTTCATTACCTCGATGTTTGTTTTTATTTCCGACCAAAGAGCAAATAAATGCATGCAAGTCTGGTGTTTGACTTCACAACTCAGAGAAAAGTACATCCTCATGAATGCAACAATACACTCTAGGTATACTCACTTTTGCCATTTTTAACACGAAACGTCAATACATTTTCACCAGCAATACAAGAGTGGAGTTTACTTGAGATTTTGTGCGAGGCTTTGAAGTCATTCTCTCCCGTTGACACCTGCACAAAAATAAGAATAGCCGTACAAAGGACTAGTCTCACACTCTTTATTGGGTTTTCCCATTAAATCCACTTCAGACATGAAGGGCAGATGGAGATGAGGGGGAGGAGACGGGCTGAAGAAGGAGTTTGAAGTCTTGAGACTGAGGCATACATTGTGCAAAACTCACTCACCGCTAGGAAGGTGTGAATATTTTGTGCACCGAGATTATGTTTTAATGTGTTACCACTGGGAACCGTCCAATCAGCATGCTAAGCACCGAGTCAATTCCCCCTCTTGACCCGCAGTCACTTGACAACTCTGCTTGAACTGCGTAACAATGAGAGTGGATGGGCAACAGAAATCAGCTTAAAATAAATACAACTGCTTGCACTTTTAGTTTTTAGTTTACTTTTATTTTTTCCAGTCAATTATACACAATAACAACAAATACAGTTATGAAAGTGGTTTAAATAATACTAAATCATTATATCAAAAATAAAACAAAATCAAACATTATATTGTCTGTCTGGAAAAAAAAGGTGTAGGCTGAAGCCTAAGCTTATTTTGCCTACCCTTAATACTTAACAAGTATTGCTCTACCCAAAATAGCTGTGAAACAAAACACACACAAAAAATATAATAAAAAAAAGAAATAAAATAAATTTACTAGAGAAACACAACAGCATAAAACAGAAACAGATAAACAAAACAAAGACAGTTCGTAATTGTCATTCATTTCTCAGTGTTGGTCACAGCTTTTGTATCTTTCAAATGTAATGTTTTTGAACATTTTCTTAAACTTACACATATTACTACATTCTTTTAATTCATTATTACAACTATTCCCTTTAACTGTCATACATAAATTTTTCACATTTGTCCTTACCCTCATTTTTTCAAACATATAATTTCCCCTGAATGGATACCTGCTCTCCCTCATTGAAAACAACCCTTGGATACAGTCAGGAAGTGTTCTATCTTTTACACTAGACCTCACATTTGCTGCTGAGACAAAGATTTATGGAAGTTGAGAAGTAACATAAATCAATTGAAATAATGAAATAGAATTGCAATCAGTTCCCATATATGAGAGGATAATGGACAACAAAATTCAAATTAAAATGAAATAATCCAATTTTCATTTTCATGTTGGAAAATGCATTATTACTGCCAAAACGAAAATGAAAACTCCATTGACATTTAGTTGTCAATGGCAGTAATAATGCATCTTCCAACATGTAAATGAACATGAAAATTATTATTTCATTTTAATTTTAATTTTGTCATACATTATGCTCATATATATGAGATATATATATATGTAAGATCTGTTTGAAAATCAAAAGATAGACTGTATTGGTCATGGTGTAGAACAGGGATTCTGAAACATTTTTACGTCAAAGATACAAATAGACACAAATCATATTGATCATATTTCATCCCAGGGACCTATATAGGAATATTTTGGTTGTTGATTTAGTATTGAATTGTAGAACTGCATTGTTCCACCCTAAAAGTGATGACAGTGAAACCTAGGATTACAAACGGCATTGTTGTAGATTCTATAATCAGGATAATTTGTAGTAAATTCGATTACGGTGATATTAAACTATGCCTCATTTTACTTAAGACCCCTGGAACTCCCTCAAGGACCCCTGGAAGTCCACAGACCCCACTTAAAGGACCCTTGGTGTATAATATGACATAATATGATATAAGTGATTAGTATTAGTATATAGATAAGTGAAGAGTATAATTGCCTGGTCCTGGTTTGTCTTCTCTGGTCTAGACTGAGGCGGTCTTGAACTACAGCCTTGCCCATCAGCAAGGCATTAACAAGGTCATGAACAGGTTGTACTTTCCTTTACAATGTTTTCATTCATTTTTACCTTTCTCTCTTCGGTTATTACCCCGCTAGGTGTCGACAGATGGGGAAATCACACATCTAGCTGGAACGCTATCTGACTGTGACTGCAAGGTACCGCACCCCAACCACATCACATACAATGTCATAGTTTGGATTGCCATTGCTTCACACAGAAAAGTGCTATTTTCAGTCATAGAATAGAATAGAATAGAATAGAATGGGACAGTGGTTCTCAATCCGTACTGCAGGTTTGAATCATTATATCATGTTTACTAATTATCATTTCACGGTTAACTAACAACTAATTGATGATTACCTTTAATTATATTTGATTATCAATTTGTCAGTCATTTGTTATTATTCAAGCACTTTTGACTTGCTAATTAAATATTAACAAATGAAATAGTTTTTTTAAAGCATACTGTAAATAAGCATTATGCTAGCCCCTATTATAAAGTCTTCATAATCATTTAATGGTTAACTAATAACTAGTTGATGATTAGTTAATTTCCTGCAGTGTTTACTAATGAATTGTAAATTACACATTACATTATTTAATCATTAATTGATGACATCTCTACCTCCTTTTCTTTCTTTTTTTTTTGTGTTTCCATTCATCTCCCAATCCCTCCCTCCCTCTGTCCTGCAGAATGATGCCAACTGCGACTGCTACCAAACAGGAGACGGTTACGCCAAAGACGCCAGGCTCAACTGTCCTTCTTCTTTGGTGGTGTCTCCGGACGGGACGCTGTATGTTGCCGATCTGGGAAACATCAGGATACGAGCCGTACGACGCAACCAACCACCTACTGGTATGTGTATATATTCTGTAGTCATTACTCTGTCATTTGTGTTATATCAACCCCATATATCACCAAACCAATTGATCAGTCTAACCCTAGCTTTAACGGTTTATAGTCATGCAAAAAAAAGTATGATAAAAAAAAAAATGTAATTGTAGAAAGCATTGAAAAGCCTGTAGGAGTATATCAGCTATTTGTATTAACAATTTTGCATCAATGGCAGTTGACTGTACCCCTCTCTCCCTCTCTCTCTCTCTCTCTCTCTCTCTCTCTCTCTCTCACTGTCTCTATGTCTCTCTAGGTTCTCTGTCTTCAGGTCCCAGCTCCTATGAAGTGGCTTCTCCAGCCTCTCAGGAGCTCTATGTGTTTGATGCCAATGGGACTCACCAGTTCACCATGTCACTCGTCACTGGAGACTATAAATACAACTTTAGCTACAGGTTGGTGTGTGTGGGAATTTACGAAGGGTTTCGTTCAGAACACTATCTATACTCTCTTTTTTTTTTTTTTTTTTCATGAAATTCATCTGTATGGAAGAGAATTAGGACCACATGAAAAATTTGAAATTTGAAAGTCATAATTCTGACATTCTGCAAATAAAGTCAGAATTCTGAGAATGAAGTCAGAATTCTAAGTTTAAAGTCAGAATTCTGAGATTAAAGTCAGAATTCTGAGTTTAAAGTCAGAATTCTGAGAATAAAGTCAGAATTCTGAGTTTAAAGTCAGAATTCTGAGATTGCAGTCACATATGGCCCTAATCCTCTTCCCGTACATATTCCGTCAGTATTTCAAGAATGAAGATGATTCTATTTGCAACACGTCTATTTTGTAAGCACAGGTTTTCAGAGAACTTCAATACATTTAATAGTAACCCATAAAGTATTTTACTCACGAGTCAGTTTGTGTGTCAGTTTGTCTCATTATGGAATGAAATTCATAATCATGTGCTTTCTTCTTTCTTTGTTTTCTGTTCCCTGCCGCTCATTAATCACTTCATTCTGCCTCTGTTTTTTTCTACGACTTTCTACGATTTTCGTCTCATCCCTTTCCCTCCCTCCGTCCCATCACTCTCAGTAATGAAGAGGACGTAACCGCGGTGACAGACAGCAGTGGAAACACCCTCCGTATCCGTAGAGACACCAATAGGATGCCCGTACGTGTGGTTGCTCCTGACAACCAGGTGAGATGAGCCGTCTTTTTTTTTTTTTTTAGACTAATTGACAGAATGAGCATTCATATTCAGACATTTGTTTTAACAAGGGTTCAACCGATATGGGTTTTTGAAGGCCAATACTAAAATTTTGCATCACTATTCAGTGTCTTTAAATACAGCATATTTTCATCGCAAAACATTCCCAAAAGGTATTCAGTGTTTCCACCAGAATTTAAACCAGATTAAGCCTCTGAAACAGCATTTAGACCTCAGGACACACGAAAAACTGAGTGACTCTTGATATTTTTGTGGCCAGAGGCGTGTAGCGCACCTTAGGAGGAATACATTATCAGTGGGTGTGGTAGTCAAATCAATCAGCTCTTCTCACTCCCTTTAAAAGCAGTGCCTCCCCCCCAGGCGGTACTGACAGTTTCATTATGGAGAGGAGAGTCCAGTCCGGCTTCTCCCAAGAAGAAACTGATGTTGTCTGGGCATCCCTTTTCTTCTTGTCTCCAAGTTGTCTTTAAGTTGAATTCACGTTTCTGGAGATACTGAAAACTTGGTCACCATGTTTTCCGTGCGTAATGATATCTTTATTTTGGAAGACAATGATTCACTCAGCAACCACATTTGCTACAACTAACTTTCATTATTATTTTGTTTTATTTTATTTTTAATAATTATCACTTCAGTTGACAACTGAAACGCACATTAGAAAAAAATAGAACAGAACACATTTGCACCTTGCGCCTTGCGTCGTTGACCCGTTCCGAGCAGGCAGGCGGCGTAAGCAAAAATCCCGGTCATCTCTGACAGCAAGATTGCACTGCGCTGCTGGATTGCCGCTGACACACCCCCTACTGCATCTCTCCCCCCACTTCAGCGCACTTAAGTTCACAGCGAGTCACCACAATACCAAACGGGTGCAGGCAAGGAAAAAACCTTTCTGCGCCAGCGCAAAGTCACTGCGCTTGATCTGATCTGATCAAGTCAAAATCAGATCAAGTCAAAAAATATTGGTATCAGTATCAGCCTTCAAAAACCCCTATCACTCTAACCCTATGTCTTACCATTAGTACTGACAGAGTCTGAACATGCTAACCGTGTGTGTGTGTGTGTGTGTGTGTGTGTGTGTGTGTGTGTGTGTGTGTGTGTAGGTCATTTGGCTGACCATTGGGACTAACGGAGGTCTGAAGACGCTCACAGCCCAGGGTCAGGAGTTGGTGTTATTTAGTTACCATGGTAACAGCGGTCTGCTGGCTACTAAGAGCATCCAGATAGGCTGGACTACCTTCTATGAGTGAGTACCACGACTGTATTTACATTGGAGTGCTTGTGTGGATTTGTGTTGCCGCTAAAAGCCTCTCTGAAACTACTTTCTATACTAACAAACACAGGCACACAGAATAAAAAGCCTTGTCCACTTGCACTATTTGAATCCCTATGTGGCTAATTGAGTTGGTGGATTCAAATACACCTTTTTAAAATGTGTTCATACATTAATTCATGCCTGAGCACTTTATCTACATTAAACTGCACATCCAGAATTTGAATAATGAATGCCCTGCAAATGTATTGTGTTATTCAATCTTCAGTATTTCTGTTCAAATCAGTTTGAAGTGCTTTATCGGCATGAAAGTTGATAACTATTGCAAAAATGTCTAACTAAACGGTAATTCAGTATAATATGCTACATTGTGTGAGAGAAACATATAGTTTGACAGCAGTGGCTTGTCTTTCAAAAGCTGAGATATATTCAATGAGCCAAAGAGCTACATGTTAAAGCCTATTAGTCATAAAAGGCCTTAACTGGAAAGAGAAAACCATGTAACAACAGACCTGTGTGTGTGTGTGTGTGTGTGTGTGTGTGTGTGTGTGTGAGAGAGAGAGATGTGCAGAACAGATTTTGATCATTTTTAGAGTATCCATAAAGCACATCACAGAACTGTCAACTAATCTCCCTTTATTCCTCCATCCTCACCCTCCTTGTAGTTATGACAGCGAGGGTCGTTTGACCAATGTGACCTTCCCCACCGGTGTGGTGACTAATCTCCATGGCGACATGGCGTCAGGGGCCGTTGCTGTGGACATCGAGACATCAGGGCGGGATGAGGACGTTTCCATAACAACCAATCTGTCATCCATAGACTCCTTCTACACGCTGGTGCAGGGTAAGGTGTACACGTGGATTTATTTGTTTGTGTGTGTGTATGCAGAACACTTTTTTTTCATATTGGACAGATCAAAGTAGAGAGAGACAGGAAAGAGATTTGACTGGATTTGAACCCAGAACGTCGCGTTTACACTGTACACGTCTTAGACTTGTAAGCCACCAGGACACCCGGCACCATTTTATTTTGTGAGTGCTTATGTAACATGATTGATCCTGAGTGATTTCGTCAGCCATGTTCATGCTATTCTGCTTTTTTCAAACTACCAGTGTCTTTTTAATATTAGTCAAGGGGAGCATTTAAAGTTGGGGGAAAAGTTCCGCTTTTTAGAGGTGCAATCATGACGTGGACCACTTTTTTACACTTTTGTACATTAATCACAAGAAAGAAGATGCAAGGTTTCACGGTATGTAGGCAGCTGACAGTTTACGATAACAACAACCAGAACGAAAATGGAGAAAGTAGCGGTAGTAAAGTTGGTAGTTGTTGCTACCATGTGGAAAATGGAGATAGTAGCTGTAGTAAAGTTGCTAGTAGTTGTTACTGTGTTGAAAATGGAGAAAGTTGTGGTATTAAAGTTGCTGGTAGTTGTTACTGTGTTGAAAATGGAGAAAGTAGTGGGAGTAATTATTACTGTATTGAAAAACGAAAAAGTAGCAGTAGTAAAGTTGGTAGTAGTTGTTACTCTGAAAATGGAAAGTGGAGAAAGTAGCGGTAGTAAAGTTGCTAGTACTTGTTACTGTGTTGAAAGTGGAGAAAGTAGCGGTAGTAAAGTTGCTAGTAGTTGTTACTGTGTTGAAAATGGAGACAGTAGTGGCTGTAAAGATGGTAGTAACTGTTGCTATTATGAAGAGTCAGTATGGAGCACATTTGCGGTGTTGTGGGAGTGCTTGAGAGTTGTTATATAAGAACTGTTTACTGATAGTTACAGCAACTGCAGCTTGTCAGTATGAAAACAAAGTGTGCATAGAGAGACACATTTTCATGAATATGGCTGAGGCAGTACTTTTTCTGCCAAAAAGGGGAATAGTGTGAACATGGACTTGCTCTTCATTTGAAAGCTTCAGAGCAACATGAGGTGGATCATTTTCAAATGGCAGATGAGACAAGAATGTACATATTAAACTTTGGTGGTCACATAGAGCTAGTAAGCAGAGGATTCACATTTCCAGCCAGCCTGGGAGACAGAGCTGAACGCCACGTGTCGGCCAGGGCCAAGCAGGGTCAGACTGGTATATTGATTTGCTGATGTACCGGGCTGATATTGTCCTTTTATTAAAAATTGGATATCTGCCAGTCGGTGCTGTCCTCCTCTAATATGATGGAGGTTCCTCCCTTTATTTACTCAACAGTTTCAGGGGTGTCAGTCTGTGAAACCTGCAATGAAACCTGCCTCACCCTGCCTTAAGGAGCTGCTAACCTACCTAGAACAATTTTGTTAGCATGGATTTCAGTGGAGAGTTTTAGTGTCCTATGATGCTCTAAATGCTGTTACAGAGGCTTTCCTACCCTGACAAGAATCAAATTCTGGGGGAAACACTGCATGCTTGTAATTGTTTGGATGTTTTTTTTTGGCATGAAAATGGTCAAATAATAAAGATACTGAATATTCAGTATATTTCCGCTTCTCTTTCCTGGTCTTTCCTGTCTCTCTCTCCGTTTTCAACTATTCAATAAAGGCAAAAAAAAGTGCCAAAAATCTTTAAAACAAAACGAGTACCCTGCTTCGGAGCTACTCTATTAGCAGAGATGATTGTAAGCATGTGTTTAAGGGCTGTGTGTTAGAGAGAGTGTGTATACATGTTTGGAGGAGAGTCTGTGTTGTTTTATCAGTCTCCCCAGTGCTGTTTCATCATTGAAGAGGCCATAAATACAACAGCTTTATGATCAATAATCTCATATATAATACAGTAGAGACACACACACCAGCACTACAGAGATACATAATTAAAGCCCAAATCGAGTCTAGGTGATGATATGTGATAGGTGAAGATGTACACTTGTGTAGAGTCACAGATGCATAATATCAATGTCGTGTAGAAACCTCGTACCTGGGCGAATTAAATCAAGAGACCAATCTCCCATGAGTGTTTTTAACACTCTCCCCTCCGTCTCAGCGCACATGAAAAGTCACTCTTAAATAAAAAAACTAATAAAAATGTTGAAGTTGGAATCCTGGTCTTAATTCGACTATAATTGGTGTCATGAAGTTTCCACCCAACAGCAGAGAGATCTGCATTGCTCTTTTTTGTGATCAGTTATTTTTATTTGTTGTAAAGATTTGGGTATCATGCATAAACACACATATCTGCACAGTTGCATTTAACAGTGGCTATATTTACATGCATGGTGTAACCTGTCTATTGATAAGGTCTTATTCAGGATAATCTGTTTACATCAACCTTTAATACTTTGTGATTTAGTCTTCCTATTACCTTGAAAAAATCAATTAACAGAACATTCCCTTTCCCTCTTTAACTGAGCAATTTATACCAAAATAATTCCAAATGGCCATTGTTTCCTCCAGTGCTTGAATAGTAAGATCAAATTTCTGGGCTGTTAATAGTAATTATATTATTGTAGCCTAGAAATTTGATATAATTTGGAAGAAATAAAATAAAATACCCCTCCCCAAAACAAAAACGCAAAAGAAAAAAAACGCTCATGTTCATTTCACAAAATTTCCGGGAGACCACGCTCAATCAGTTTGACACAACAGTGAAAGCAGTACAGGGTTTCCAGTAACCCATTTAATATGGAAATGAGCCATACATCTTCACCAGGTTTATCAAAAAACAAAAATGAAAGGTGTAAGATGTTTCCATGCCGCAGTAACCCTTTAAGTAAGCCACACCCTCCTCTCTGCACTCTTCTCCTGAAAGCCTCACCCTAGTTTACCCCAGCTATTTCCCAGCCTTCCAGTCCAGGGACTTCAGCCACCACCAGCAGCCCTGTCACTCAACCTGAGTCCAAACACTCAAAATCAGTAAATCTATATTTCTGCGAGAAATAGCTAAAAAAAAAAAAAAAAAAAGTGATATTTCTCATTCAGATTCCATTCTAGGATATTGCTCTCTGGCTTCTGGTGAATCCACCATGGGACCATTGTAGGTACTGACCTATAGAAAGCAGCATTGACAGAATATATTATATTATACCCATAAGAGCTGTTGGTCAATTCCACCCACCATACACACTTCTGTTCCAATCCATAACCATGAACTATTTACTAATGAGGAGAAAGCAAGACAGACAGAAACAAAGAAAGCAGAAGGAAAAAAGTAATAAATTGTACATTACTCATTACTTTTCTTAAAGTAATGAATTACTTTATTACTCCCTGAGAAAAGTAATTAGTTACACTGCTTTACATTACTTTTGGGTTACAGCCTAAAATGTTTGTGCTAGGTTTACTTGCATTCATTGGGCCAATAAATATTAAAGACGTAAGCCACATTACCAGCAGAAGTAGTCTAAATAATGACAGACACAAAAAATCACTGAAATTTATTGTCTATCGTTTTGATTCAAGGAATCACCGACAGTATGTGACAGCTAAATATGACCTCTATATGCATTTAGGCCTGTAAACCTGATTTGTTCACTATGGTTATGCAGACACTAGAGTAAATCAGACCAGCAGTTTTGGTTATGATGGGTAATGAAAGTTGTAAAAAACTTATATTCGAGGGGAATGTCCTTGTTAGACATTAGGCCTGAACAGCAAGGCAAAACAACAGCTTAGCACTGATGCCCTTATTAAATCTGAACTAATGATCCAGTTGATGCAAGGCCTTGTAATGACTGGTGCTGAAACGGTGTAGGTTTTGCCTTACAGCAGAACAGTATTGATTGGAATGTAATACGTTATTTAAAGCCACCCACAAGTATAACTTTCCTCTCCATCAATTCATGTACATTATTTATTTTCCCCTCCTCCCTATCATCTACTTCACATAATGTTGCCAAATGCCAAGGAGGGACTTCCACACCTCACCGCAACCCCCTCCAGAAAGAGAAGCTTTTTCAGTTGTAGTTGTACATTATAGATTATTGTTAGGTTGGCATCACAGCTGCACATAGCGAAAGAAAGCAAGAAATTAAATATTGGTCCAAATTATTTAGCGTCAAGCTGATTTTTGGCCAAGTACACTACAATTGGCGTCTAAATCTTTTTTATAATTCTGCTGAAGCTGATGTTAAAGTTACATAGCAAAAATGTGTTAATTTAACTCTGAGAGTGTAGAAATCAACACTATGCCATGTCCCCACCCATGAGAGTAACTCTTTTGGTAGTTTTGGACAGCAGTTCTATGAGTAGACAATCAACACTTCACGTAATGTTGTGGGACATCATTTCATATACATGTATTATCATGTTTTTTTCAGATTGAGATTATTCATTTTGGGAGTGGGGGTTGGGGGCTTACAAACAGCGTCCTCTCCCATTATCTTTGCATATGAGTGCACTGCATAGGCTTTTACACTGACAAACCTTATCATCTTCTTACTATAGTAATAGGCAGACTATAGCTTCTTGTTAGTATGAGTCCTATGCTTACCAGCATGATAGACAACAACACAATAATCAACTCAAATTTGAAGTTATATTAGAAATAGTTAAGTTAGAAATAAGCATAGCGCTCGTTTCACACATGTAGATTTTGGATTTAAATTGTAGAATAATAACCTAAGCTAGATTCTGTTCTGTCCAAGTCCAAGCAGCAAGCACGTACATTACTTGATTCAGTACAGTATCCTACAGTTAGCTGAAATACTTTGACCTTTTACTCAGAATCATATAGTAGTAATAAAATGAGACACAAGAGAAAAACTGAGGTGAGGACACAGCAAACCAATAAATGTGTTTAAATAACGGTTGCATCTATGTGGATGTACTTTCTGCTTTCTGCAGCAAGGACCCCTTAAGCTCTCTCTCTCTCTCTCTCTCTCTCTCTCTCTCTCTCTCTCTTTCTCTCTCTCTCTCTCTCTCTCTCTCTCTCTCTCTCTCTCTCTCTCTCTCTTTCTCTCTCTCTCTCTCTCTCTCTCACACACACACACACCCTCCTGGCCATTAGTTCTGTGTGAGAGGTCAAGGGGAACTTAATTAAAAGAGGCTGGTGGATGTTAATACCTGCTCTGTGCTCCATTAGCAGGTTCAAACGCTCATGGAAATTAATTGTACCACTTTCTCTTTCTCCATTTATCCCTTTATCTCTCTCTTTCTCTCTCTCTCTTTCCCTTTACCCCTTTTGTCTCTCTCTCTCTCTCTCTCTCTCTCTCTCTCTCACTCTCAATTCAATTACATTTTTAATTCAGTGTTTTTGAATACATTTCCAAATACATTTGCATAAGTGTCAAGATACAAATAATCAATATGAAAAATCATTGTGGTTAATCTATGATACCTCTCTATCTGTCTCTGTCTCTGTCTCTCTCTATATATAGACCAGCTTCGTAACAGTTACCAGGTGGGTAATGACCATTCACTGAGGGTCATCTACGCCAATGGGATGGATACACACTACCAGACCGAGCCCCATATACTGGCAGGTACGCAGTTTTGGGCAGATTACAAAAATACAATCTGATTAGTTGAAATTGAAAGTAATCTGTTATTGTTTTTACTTTATACATAACCTTCTGTTGATTTACATGAGTAAAGTGTTGGGAGTAGGCTGTCTACACGGTGAAAGCTTATGGGTAGAAAATTGCTCAGTAGCCCACCAACAAGTTTCATAAATATTGGTTACAGTTGAGAGTTTCAGTGTCACATGCTGTTTCAGAGGCCTTTCCGAAACACCAAAACACATTCCTGCGGGTATACGCCATCTGATTGGCCTGTTTATGAAAGGGATTAGAGTGGGGTGTCAGTTGCATGTTGTTTTCAGTTGTTCTACTCAAACGCTCAGTACCAATCACTGCTGGTACAGCTGTAATGATATTCTCAGCTCACAGTTTGATTTGACACACAAAATTGGATTTGCACAGGCACAAAGCATCAGTTTCTTAATGCCTTGGAACCTCAGGTGTGTATTTTTTTTCCAAGGCTTTTTAGACAGGGGAAACTTAAATTGAATGTGGCTATGCCCTGTTAAGACAGCCATAACAAGATAGATCAGATCTGAGCCACAATGTGTTAAAGGAATACACCAAGATTTGGTTAGATTGGTCAACTTAGCCATTAAGTGATGAGAACATAGATACCAAAATCATCTGTGTGGCCCCAGAAGATCATTGGCTCTGGTGCTCCATGCTAACACTTTAGCATACACTGTGTTGAGTGATAGTAGGTGACTTATTATTAGCATTAACCAAAGTAAGAAGACTGACCTTTTAGTAATAAAAAAGTTTTTTTTATCATATGGCCTGCAGATTTGTAATTTTAAAAATGAAATATCATTAACTCATTATAGCTGATGTAGCCAGATTTATTTTTGGAACCATTTCAGGTGACCTTTTCATTCGTTGCATAGTGATTTTTAGCTGTACAGTCTCCCATTGCCCACCACATTCACTTGCAGCGTAAACGGGGAAAATAGTCCCTGCTAGTTCAATAAGTATGCTGTTTTTGTATCATATTTCATGTAGGTTTTACCACTCATACAGCTGCCAGACTTAGCTGCATATCATTTAAGATAGCTTTAGGGCTGCTTAAGTTCTCATTTTCTCAGCTTTCAGGTAATGCTATAGTGGCCTACTATCACTCAACATAGTGTCTGCTAAAGTGTTAGCATGGAGTTTATTACCACTCAACATAGTGTAGCCTATGTTAAAGTGTTAGCATGGAGCCTACTATCACACAACATAGTGTATGCTAAAGTGTTAGCAGAGAGCCTACTATCACACAACATAGTGTATGCTAAAGTGTTAGCATGGAGACAACTATCACTCAACATAGTGTATGCTGAGTTGACCAACAGGACAACCTACCAAAAAATTGGTGTATTCCTTTAACAATCAGGCTTTCTGTTCATGTGAAAATATAGCCATAGTCTTCCCTTTATGTAACTATTAGTCAGTATTGAGTATCTTTCAGTTAGTATTTTAAGTGTTTTTTTCAGCATTTTTCAGCTTCTTTGTCTTGCATATTCAGATTTATAGCCCTGCATATTAGTGATATTCCTGTTTCTTGGGATATCTACTGCTAGGTGCTGCTAATCCAACTGTAGCCCGACGCAACATGACCCTGCCAGGAGAAAACGGCCAGAACCTGGTGGAATGGAGGTTCAGGAAGGAACAGACACGAGGAAAAGTCATTGTCTTTGGAAGAAAACTCAGGGTGAGTAACTCTCCAACTCCAGAGAAAAATGGAAAACCTTGTCACTGCAAGCAAGGACCTAGTTAAAGCTCAACATGATGAGGTTATGTCTGGACTGTAAGAGGAAGTAGAGTTTGACATATGGGGCCAATATTGTCCTTTTATTAAAAGTGGGATCTGGTGGATATGATTACATATAGGGTAACCTTCAGCGGGAAAAAGATGTGTTAAAGCCAGACGGGTAACCGGCGACACTTCTCCGTAGGTACGTTTAGCTTAGCTACTTATGCACGGTGCTTTCCAATGTTTGTCCTTAGTAGGCCTCCGTAGTGCAGTTGCTTTGCTGTGCTTTATTTTTTACAATTGTGTTGTGGTTTCTGTCAACCTCTAGTGGTCAGAAAATTTTGCTTATTGCAGCTTTAACCTGAATTCACTTCTTATTATTATTATTAGTAGTAGTAGTACTAGTGGCAGTAGTAGTATCATTATCCTGAGTTTGAGTGGAGAGTTTTAGTGTCCCATGATGATCTAAATCCTGTGTCAGAGGCTTTTCCACCCTGACAAGAATAACATTTGTGGGGAAACACTGAATACTTGTCATTTTTTGCATTAAGATATTGAATATGGCCGCAAAATATTGGCTATTGTTCTACACAAAATCTTGAATCCTCTGTTAAATCCCACAGCAATGTAGGGCAGATGGTTTAAAATAATGTGTCACAGTGCTGGTTTGACACGTGTCATAACTGTTTCTGTCATTAGACAAGTTTCTTAGCTGCTCCTATGTGCTAAGGCCTGATGAGCACTGATGTCAGAGGTGAAGGGAAACACTGGATAACTTCAGCATTCATAAGCAAAAATCCAGCCTAAAAGAGTTTGCACATGAAATTTCTTTTGTTTTTTGTTTTTTTTACTGTGCTGTATTCATTTTGAATGAACAACTTTCAAAATCATTGCTGTCATGTGATGGATATGTGTGGTATATATTATTTTGACCAGCCTCGACTGTTAGCAATCATTCACATAATCATCACAAAGTCCCTTTTTGCTGGGCATATTGTACCCATACTGAATGAGTACTTGTCACTTTCTAAAGTGAAAAGTCCTTGTCAGGATGGGTGTCAGCTATTATGCTCTATAGAAAGGATATCTTGGGTAAGACCCTCAGCTCAATTTAAACGCAGTGATTGCTGCAGTGACAACAGAGGAAAAGCCTGCACAACTTCAAACAGGTCCTGGACATGAATTATAATGACACAGTACAGTCCACTTAATAAATGCTCCCTTGATATCAAGTTTTACCTGGCAAATGTGACATTTCCAACCTTAGATTCCTATCTTTGTTTTCTGCAGTGAGCAGAGTGTTGTGGGTTATGGAAAGGTTTCATTTAAAATCTGTTATGGAGCTGTTTGCCTTGTTCTTACAAGCCATTAGAAGAGAAGGAAGGGACAGTGATTTGTCAGCACAGTGTTTGAATATTACATGAAGTGCTCTGTAACTAGCCCAGCTTAATAGGAGGAAAACTGTGCAGTTTTGTGGCCTCTCGAGGGTTTGATGCACACAGCGGTGCCACTCGCAGCGTAGTACAGTATACGCTAATGAATGTTACAGTATGTGTGGTCCACTACCGGTAATGGGGTGTGTTGTATCTTGAGCTAGCCTTAATAGGGAGCTAGGTAGGTGTGTGTTTGTGTGTGCGTGCACATGTGGGCATATGTATGTACATATGTCAGCTACATGTGTGTACATGATACATGTATGTCTATGAGAATTCGCCATAACGAACACAATGACAGTCCAGCTGTCTTGCAGTGGCAACAAGATGTTGATTCATGCTGTTAATGATGATGGGGTGATTCTGGGGTCTGGCTAAACAGTGGTGAACTTCAATTCAGTCTCCGCAGTATATGCTAATTTAAATACATTTTTATATGGTGTGCTAATCCTAATGGAAATTTTCCATTGTGCACTAGATACCAGTTAATGGGAAACTGCATGTTTAAGCAGCTTGTTTGGGTGAAAGCTGTACTGTTAGTCACAGAATGGCAATGCTGGCAGGTTTTACCAGATAATAAATTAGTCGTGTAGAACAAGTGCAGCGATTGTAGATTTTTAATGTCTAGCTGTGTTTTTTTCAACCACTACATGTCATTTTTGTCAGTAATGTATGGATCACAGAATCAAAGTGGATTCAGCTGCTGGTACACTTAAGATGGCTGCCTTAGAATTTGATAATATTTGATAATATTGTTAAGGAAATAAACCATGGTACAGCATATGAGATTAAGAAATGCATCACACCCACCAGGCCAATGTATTATCAGATCAAAGCAATCATTCAGCTGACCACTGGTGGCAATTGTGTTCAATTTTATGGTCAAGGAAATCCACCCTAAAACACTCTTAACACTGTTAAAAACTATTGGTGATGTACTTTGCATTCCTCGGTTCATTTTGTTGTTTGGTGGCATATTTTTCTTATTCCTGTGGATAACTGGCCAAACGTAGATGATGTCACGCTATGTCCAGATATTTCCAGCTCAGCTACAATGGAGTTTGATAGCAGACATTCTTTTGTGAAATGGGAAAAATTGACAGACTTTTCATTCAACTGTTCGGTGGTTGGCAATTTATTTGTACCGCAGTGGAACTGAAGTGGGATCGCCCCTGAACGCCACCAAATAAGTCCCAAACAATGTAGGTTGAATTAAATTTAAGTAAATTCAATACATTTCTGAAGTTCCTAGTCAGCAATTGATTTCATTCCACTGAGAACATGAAATGATGTAAGCAGAAAGAAATTCCCAGACTGGCCCATATTGGTAACTTTTCTGTTAAAAAAAAAGGTACATGATATTAAAGATTAACTAAACCCCAAACCCAAATCTGTGGCGAAGCCTGACACCTAATGGTGAAAAGTAGGGTACTGCAATGGCCATCTGCTATTGGCTGGTCTTTGGTGCCGGGTGATGTCACCTTCTATAGAGTACAACAGGTGGTGACATCACCTGGCACCAAAGACCAGCCGATGCCTAGCAGATGGCCATTAATGAATGCTAGCCTATTCTGATCTGTCTGTCCCACATTGGTTCCAGAGTGTGCGACAAGGCCTTACCTCTACCTGTGCAGAAATAAATGTATCTAGATTGGGTGGAGATAGTGTATCAGGCCACATTTACAGGTGTAAATACACCTCAGAACAATTCAGATGTTTCTAAACTAACTCTATATACTGGGCGGTGAGGAAAATCAGTTTCCGATCCTTCTTTTGCACCAAGGAAAGGAGTATCAGAGAGAGTCCTCTTCGACCTGTTTATTTAATGATGTGGAATACATGGAAGCCAAGGTCACAGTTTGATTGGATCAGCATGAAAATTATGAGGGGCACTGCCAATCTGCAAAATGATTGGCTTCCCCTGACATGAGATGGCAGAGACTGCATGGCTATTGGCTGTCATCCCAATACTCTTGTTTTTTTTCCAGCTGGCTACTATCCCAATGCTCTTTTTTCCATTTGGCCACTGTCCCAACATCCTCTTTCTCCACCCACTTTCACTTCACCTCATTGCTTTCAACTGGTGCTAATTTTCAAATGAACGAGCAGCTGAAAAAAAAACACGAGAAAAATGACTTTTGAATGTTTTCCAGCAAGTCTCTCTCTTTAATGAAACAAGTCTGTAGAATATTGATTGGCTAATTCACAGTGATTCCCCTTGCTTCAAGGATCCTCTAGGTGAATTTAGCACTGGACCTGGGCTATCTGTCTTCGCAAAATGGGGGTTTGAACAAACAGCACGTCGTTTAGAAAGCAATAAATAGCGGCTACCTGGCTCTGAGAGGCTACAGTGTTTTATGTGCCTCGGATCGGAGAAGTTTGTTTGATTTCACTGGCCGAGGATCAAATGTTGTAATGAACCAGCCAGTTATTAACAAGAATGTAATGACTGGGGTTTTTGATTGTTTGTTTATTAAGCAGAGTGGCTAATCCTTTAACATGAAGTATTCTTATTTGATTTTATTTTGGACAGATACTTAAAAAGAGATAAGAGACAAATGTATGAGAGAACCGCCTGGGCCGGGATTTGTGTCCATATAATCAGGCAGTCCGCAGTGCCTCTGTCTGTTGATATAAATGTATTTGTATAGTTTGTTTAAGCATAAGATCTGTTCAATCAACACATATCAAAATGAACATGTTTCTCCTAAAGTCGGAAACCAGGGGCAACTTTGCAGAAACATAAAGAATCCAGAAAGAACTGTACAATATTGATAGAATCCCTTGGAGTTCTCAAGCGTTTAATGTTCCAACTGACCGAAGATGTATAACAATCACAGGAGTTTCTTTCTCTCTTCATGATTTTGCTTATTTATTGGTTATTTCCTTGTCTCTACCCTCTCCAGGTGAACGGTAGGAACCTGTTGTCCGTGGATTACGATCGTTCGCTGCGAACAGAGAAGATTTACGATGACCACAGGAAGTTCCTGCTGAAGATTATTTACGACACCCAAGGCCATCCTACGCTATGGGTTCCCAGCAGCAAGCTACTGTCCGTTAACTTGACATATTCTAGGTGAGCTCTTTTTTAACTGGGGTTTCATTATTTTAGGGTGTTTCCCCACCTAGTTATTTTAAAGCCTGTAGTGGTTTCCTCTTAGTTGGGTTGGTTTGTCCATGTGAGAACACAGCAATGGGACTGAGAACTTGTTGAGAGGGAGGTTTCTCACTACATCGCCAAACCAAGCCTAGAGCTTCACCCAACTACAGGAAGCACTGTGCATTATGGGTTAACACCTGGAAGGCCAATGGGTTTTGGGGGTCTAAGAGAAGGCCAACAAGTGAAGGGAATAGGAAAATCTAACATTACTGGTTTGTACTGACATAGGGTCTAAGAAAAGTCATCGAAGCACAATATAAAAGCTGAGATCTTTGAGGGTGAATTTTACTCTCCTCTCCTGCACCATTTCTGACCAATGAAGGAAATGACTGATCCCATGTAGTCTCTGTTGATGTATTGTAGTTCACATTACATTTTTGTCTCGTGAAACGTAACCGAACCGATGCATAAATACAACAAAGACGCACTTTTATTCATTCAGGAGAGAGCAGAGTAACGGTAGACATTTTAGCACCAGACTATGATGCATGTCATTGTTTTCCCAAGTAGGTTCTGAGCTTTGAAGGTGAGTTTGGCTCGTTCTAGTCAACGTAAATCAAGTACACCCATTAAAGATGGAGGACACAACAATTCTCCATACAAGGCATAAGAAGCAACCAAGAACAGTGGAAATAAACAGGAAGAAACCATGTGGAATCTTATTTTTAAATCTGCACTACTAGGTAACTTTGTACGTTAGCAGCTGTAAATGGCAATGAGAGGTAACCAGGGGATTTGACTTCAATAGAAATCTGTAGGGTGACCATCAGTAAACCAGTCTGTGATGCTTTATACCAAAGCATACTCTTCCTCTGGACTGTTTAGGAGACACTTTTGGATCTCACTCTTCAGGTTGGATTCATCACTTCCGATGTGGAGAACAATTCCCACCAGTGACCATACTGACACCAGAATTTCATTTGGGCAAATAGACCTTGGGCAAATGACACCAGAAGTGTCATTTAATTGTTTGATTGTTTTAGGATCATTAGCTTTCCTGCAGAAAGGTGCTGACAGGAGGCTCAACAACAACGCTGATCCTTTGCCTCCCAAAATAACTGATTATTAAAAAAAAGGTAAAAACTTGGAACATCTTCAAAAAACGTGTGGGAGCGGTGAGGGTTGCTAAGCAACGTACAGACTAGAAGAGTAGTACAGAGTAGAAGCCCGCTGCCAGCGGGTGACTGCAGATTTTATGCGCTGAAGTGTTTCGCTTGTTGCTAGCAAAAATACTACTTGGACTAGAAAACAGTTACAGAAATCAACGGACCCAGTGCCATTAGAGACATAAATATATGTAGCTAAAAATGGACCGAGTTTTAAAATTCTGCATTGAACGTAGACTGTGACAGAGACGATTATGTGAAACCCCATTCATTTTCCCTGCGGAGAAATCGCTATGGAACCGTGGGCAAGGCTGATGTCATTCGACTTACGAGGTCTATATAGCATCTTAAGTAGTACGGATGGGACACTATTCTGTTTTGCAGCCCCACTTTCTGATTTAGGAAAAATTAAGGAAAATTCACACAAAATGTGATTTTTCCCCATTGGAACAGCCATGAGAAGTTCACACACACACACACACACACACACACACTCACATACACACATCAAGCATACACAACCAATATTGTAATTCTCCTAGAATTGTCAAACGCACAGATCCACTCACCGACATCCAGCTATCCATGCACACATGCATGGGCATGCACACACACACAGACGCACACACACACATACATTTAGCAATGCAGTGCCACATGTTGTTAATGCCTGTTGTCTTGTTTCTTTGGCCAGATGTCTTCCACAGAGACTAATATATGTGTGTGTGTGTGTGTGTGTGTGTGTGTGTGTGTGTGTAGTACGGGGCAGGTGACAGGCCTACAGAGGGGTCCAACCACAGAGAAGTGGGAGTATGACAGCCAGGGGAGAATTGTTTCCAGAGTCTTCGCTGATGGAAAGACCTGGAGCTACACTTACCTGGATAAGGTAGGGGATGACGCAATGGTACACACACACACACACACACACACTTAAACACATATAAACGCATGGTACATAATCAGCACTTTCACATGTAAAACAGTTCCGAACATTTAGTTATATAAACCATTCAAAAGCCAGTGAGGGCATATCTGACACTGTAGTAACCGCTGCGTGTGTGTGTGTGTGTGGGTGTGGGTGTGGGTGTGTGTGTGCATGCGTGCGTGCACATGTGTGTTCATGCCCAATAAGCCTGTCTGTGATTACAGCATACTCAAGAAGAATCAGATGACACACACACACACACACGATGCTGTCTTAGAAATGCTGTCGTTCTGCAGAGACAAGTGCGTTCTCTGTGACCAAACGACTAAAAAGATGAATGACATGCACCCACACACTCACAACCGTGCACGCACAGATGCACACACACTCAGAAACACACACATTGTCTCTGTTTCTCTCGCACACAGAGCAAGGTTATTGTGTCTGCACTAAACTCTGGTCAAACACAGAAAGCAACAGTAATTGAACCATCGTCCCCTGTGTAAAACTCAGAGCATCACAAAGTTAGTGAGAGAAACAAGGAGTTACAAAGACCATACTTACAAACAGCGAGTTCCTCTGAGGACAGGAGAGGAGAGGAGGAGACGGGAGGAGACGAGAGGAGATATATAATAGTTAAAAAGGAATGGACTCAAAAACACAACTCCCTTAGTCTCCTAAGACGGAAGGGAGACGAGGAGAGTAAAGGAAAGGAGGAGAAGAGATATACAATAGTTAAAACAACAAGAGGAGAGGAGGAGGAAGGGAGAGGAGGAAACTAAAGGAGGGTCGAGTGAGATGAGGTGGGAGAGAGGAAAGGAGGAAAGAGGAGGCAAGAGGAGAGGGAAGGGAGAGTTTAAAAAACAACTCATTTAGTTTCTTAATGAGGAGAAGGAGGAGGAAAGATGAGAGGAGAGAGGAGACAAAAGGAAAGGAGAGAGGGGAAGAGACACAATACTTAAAAAGGAATGACTTAAAGAAACAACTCCCTTAGTCTCTTAAGGAGGACAAAAGAGGAGATTCCCTGCAGCACAAGAGCTAGAGGAGGAGAAGGACAAGGAGGAGAGAGGAGGGATACATCAGACATTTTTTTTGTGTTTGTTAGCCTGCGAAGAGAGAGGGGCAGACAGACAGAGACTGACAAATAAATAACAGCAATGGGCCTTGTTTGTGGACGGACAGAGAAAAGATTGATAGGAGGGGAATGGGGTGAGAAACTAAGAGAGAGAGGGGAGGGGGGAGAGAGATGGAGAGTGGCTTAAGGGAGTCTGTAAAGACAGAGGTATTGCTGTGGAAACAAGACCCAGGGGAATTGTGGGGGCTTAGCTAAACCATGTTTGAGGGGGAGAGAGAGAGCGAGAGAGAGAGAGAGAGAGAGAGATAACACAGTGATGGGCCTTGTTTGTGGAGAGAGAGCGTTAGATATAGAGAGAGAGAAAGGGAGAGGGAGACAACAGTATCAGAGGAAAGCAGGTGGAAACAGAGGGAGAGTTAGAACAAAAAGAAAGAAAGATGGGCCCATAGTTATCAAGCATCTCAGCATTATTTCTAGGAAGTGCACCAAAAGTTTGTATGAGAGTTCACATTCAACATTTCCAAAAACAAGAGAGATTTAAAAATATTAAAAACCCATCAATGAACATACCATCATCTTTGCTTTCCAGGCTGTTAAATATGACTTTATTGTTAGACGAATTCCAATAAATATTGACGGCCAACATGTTAAGTATAATCCTATAGGTTAAATAGCTACTCCTTGGCAGACCGGTACAGCATGATTTTATTGAAATGCCGTACCGTATTTTATTGAAATGCGAGCTGCTTGGTGGATCAATTGTATGCCGAATTTAATGATCAATGCTAAAGTTTCAGAAAAGGTATTGAATGATGTTCTAAGATGTATGTATCGTTTGGCGATAAAAAAGGCTGCAAGAAATGCGGCATTGCTAGTTCAAAAGCCATTCACACTGCCTTTGGCAAGCCATCAATTTGCCAGCTTGTACCCTTTCACATACAATCACTACTGCCTTTGTTGCTAACCAAGCAAGATGCACGTTTGTTTACACTGATCAGCTGTTAAAGACTATACTATGAAAAGTTTCATTTACTTTTTTTTAATGTTTTTTGTTTGAAAGTGCGCTAAGGCAATGGAAGTTAAACTTACAGCTACTAGTAATGTAGACCAGTCTTTTAAAAACTTGACCGTGGCCAGGAGAAGATATCACCCATAAAGGAGTCTTCACTGGCACCGGTATCTACAGGCATGGGCAAGCTAGTAAGTAGAAAAAAGGGAAAATAATTCTGCACGCTGCAAATAAGAGGCTAGGACAAAAAAGTCTCATTCAGAAAAACGAATTTATTGCACAATCGCCCAACTTAAAGGTGCACGTGAAAAAAAGAGATATATGTACAAAAGAACTAGGGAGCAAACGTTTCAGCTACATGCTTTCATCAGTACATGTGCACAAGTAGATGAGCTAGCTAGCTAGTAAGTAAACATATATGGTGGTGTATGGTAGTTTCTGATTGGTTATCCTCACAATATAGACATGTCATAACAACGTATACCACGAAATTCGTATAGACAGCTTTTAAAAGTATTCCTGTCACAAAGCGCAAAAAGCTGGCTTAGAAGCAGCTTCATGACTAGGTCGGAAGGCAGCTTCTTGGTTGTCTGAAAAATGCTGGTCTAACCTTATCACGCACTGGAATTTTTACCTGCTCAACGATGGAGGACAATGCTAGGACCAACCAACATCACAAGACATTTCAGCTACAAAGGCCAAAAAGCCTTGTTCTCAAGCCAAAAAAGCAAATGACAAAGCAGTATTATTATTCCAGTATTGTGCATGGAAATATTAACACTTCTCCAGATGTTTCTGTTGGATTTCTGCTATAATTAGCTATCTTACTTGTCTCTGTTGTGAAAATGTGACTTTATGTAATTCCTACTGGTTGCTGATAGAGGTCAATAAAAGTCAGCTTATTAAGGCCCCTTTTTACACACATTTCACAGAATGTAGTGTGAGTGATTTAATAGCATAGCTAAACAAATCTAGTAGATTAATTTAGCTACACATCTTAATCTATTTTATACTTTTTTTTTCTTGCTTTTTTCCAGAAGTTAGGTTTTTTCAAGAGTTGAACTTTTAGTAGTGGTAGCGTTTTTTCTAGAAATTCCACATTGTGAGGGTCTCTGTCTTGTGGAAGGAAAAGTTCGAGAGAAAATGATGAGGACGGAAAAGCCTGACAGAAAAGCCCACAACTCTGGGGGTGTATTTTTTCCCTTCTTGTTTATCTTTTTTGAGTGACAGTTTGGGAAAAAAAATGGAAGCAAGACTCTAGTCAATAATGAATAAAACAGGAGAGACCGAGAAAGGGAGAAAGGGTTGAAGAAAGGCCAAGCGAAAGAGGAGAGAGAGGAAGCAGAGAGTGAGGAAGCTGAGGGGAGTGGGAGAAGAGAAGGTAGAAAAGAAGAACAGAGATTGAGACAGAGAGAGAATAGTGAGAGAAAGGAAGAGACAAATAGAAAGAAAAAGAGAGACGATTCCCCCCAGTGAATAAGTGAGTCACACTATTACTCCATGTGTCACTCCATGCACATTCTCGCCTTCTCTTGCACTTGTTTTTTATTCACTTCCTCCCTCCATCTGTCACTTTTTCTCCTTGTTGAAAACACACTTACTGGGAGTCTCTTGGGGAAACAGAGTGTCAAAAAGCAGTATCCATTATGCATAGTAGCACACAGATACAGATAACAACATAACTGCATATATATATACAACATACTGTAATTTATGGTGGATGGCATAAGCAGTGTTGGGTAGGTGGTACAGTGATATATTTCCCCCCGTTTTTGGAGTATTGTAATTAATTACTTTTTCAATTCCAGTAATAACATTACTATTCAAAAATGAATTATCCATAGCTATACATCCCCCATACGCGATTCATTTCCCTCACAATTAGTTGTCTTCCTCTCAGTTGTCGTGCTCAAGCACTGAGTGAGCCTATGGTACAAAAGTTGACTTTCTCTGGGTGGAAGTATTCCCACTACTTTGATGAGAAATGGTACAAAAGTTGACTTTCTCTGGGTGGAAGTATTCCCACTACTTTGATGAGAAATGGTACAAAAGTTGATTTTCTCTAGGTGGAAGTATTCTCACTTCTTTGATGAGAAATGGTACAAAAGTTGACTTTCTCTGGGTTTCTCTTCATTTCCTGTTGTGCTCCCATTATGTCATTACTTCTGGTAAACTCCTGGTATTTCCCATTTGTAGTTAAAGCTGCACTAAGCAACTTCACACATCTGTGGCTCCAAATGACAACAAGAAGTAACTGTTTGAAAACTGAACTTCAAAATTCCAGAAATCCTTAAAGATGACAGTAAAAAGTGCACATAGCATGCTCAGGTTTACCAACCCGACTGGTCTGTGATGCTTTATACCAAAGCTGAGACATTTCACTCGTTTCACGTTTTGATTTGTCACTTCCAGTGTGGTGAAGATTTCCCATCAGTGACCATACTGACACCAGGATTTAATTTGGGTAAATGTGTGATTTTGGCTGGTAGGACAGTTGAATTACATAAAAATCTAGGTTAAGTACAGCCTTTGCACGAGTCACTTGTACTGGTGAATTATGTATCACATATGCTCATTGATCGCACATTTCCTCTCTGTTTCCTTTTTCTCTCTCTCTCTCTCTCTCTCTCTCACACACACACACTCAGACACAGTCCCATACATGCACATAATGGGTCTTTTTTATTAATACATTGGTAAATTTGTGTGTACATTTCCACATAAAATAATACCACCTACAAATTTATACCGCATTCATCAAACATTCGGAAGTACCTGTTTTCATGCATATTCACATGCATATTTTGATAAATCCCAATCACTCATAAATGGGAAGCGCGTTCACTGGACCGATGAAATACTTTATGTAAAAGATTAAGGTTGGAGTTTGCACAGCTTTTCGTTTGGAAATACAAACAGTTCATTTACAGAAACTTTGATCAATCCCAATTTTCATGTGTAAACGTGAATATGAAGGATTTACAAACAAATCCATTCATTTTTTTTTTATATATATATATTTTTATTGGAGACTGGTATCATACAAATGTCAAGTACAAAGTACAAATCTGTGTTCCAAAATTTTTTTTTTTTCTCTTCCCCTTTTTTGGTGTTAGAACAGAGAACTAGAACAACACCTTTGAACAAATCCATTCATAAATGAATATGCGAATGAGGGCTATTACATTGTCCACTCTATCACATATTCTCTTATTGACACAGTTAATAGACACATTTCAATGTGTTTCAACATAACATGATGCAAAAATACTGTTTCCACTACACAGCCCAGCTACCTGTTACTGCAGTGGCTGAACAGAGTTTGAGCTTAAAATCTGTAAGACTCTAGCAGCAACTTTGTTCAAGGCTGCGAAATACAGATATATCCAAGACCTTGGATATGTGCAGCTGGGCTCCTGGCCATTAGTTCTGTGTGAGAGGTCGAGGGGAACTTAATTGAAAGAGCCTGGTGGATGTTAATACCTGCTCTGTGCTCCATTAGCAGGTTCAAACGCTGCTGATGAAAATTAATTGTACTGTTTTCTCCTCATTTATCCCTTTTTCTCTCTCTTTCTATTTCTCTATTCAGCTCAATTCAAAGAACTGTATTGGCATCAAAGGGCATGTCTTACATTGCCAAAGTAGACACACAACAATAATTCACAAATATCAGAATTCTACAATAAATCTGTTTATGTGGTAATATGTGATATCTGTCTGCAATAGTGTGATACAGTTGTACTAGTGTTAGTGAGATATATAGTAAGGGTGCTCCGATCAGGATTTTTGGGGCCGATCACCGATCACCGATCACCGATCACCAATCGCTGGAAGCAGTATCGGCCGATACCGATCACCGATCACCGATCACGGGGTCTATTTGAAGCCTTCTATTCATCGTGTAGCATAATTTATTTATTTAACTATTCTTAACAACATTGTATATTAAGTATTAAAATTAAGAGATGAGAAAGTATCATTGACAACTGTTTATTGGCAGGCAACATGTGCAACATATTCCACTCTCTCTCTTAGAGACACAACTTAAACCATAGCAGCCTACACTTGGTTATTGGGAGCAGCTTAGATCTTAACAAATATAGCTTTCCTGTGGAATAAAATAAATAAAATTTTATAAAATAAAAATTTGAATAAAAGCTAAATGTGCACAACACACCAAGTTAGAACAATAAATTATATATAGGCCTACTGAGGCAACAAAAATCAATTCCAATAGACGGAAAACACAGGGCCTTTATCAATTTACTCCAACTTTAGAGACTATAAAAACTGCAACATAACAAAATATTTTTCAATATTAATCTGGATTGAGAGAGCAAACATTCAGAGTCAGAGTTAAAAAGTAAATATTAACGTTTTCAGTCCACTCAGTGGATACTGACTAGCACCTACAGTAGCCTATATACAGCTAATCTGCTAGTCTCGGAAACCCAGCTGTATTCCGAATAACGTTAATAACCCTTAGTTCTTCTTTTTGGGAATTCAGCCGGTCGTCTTCTTGGCATGGAAAAAAAAATATCCCTCACGCCCATGTGTGCAATGGGAGGTGAACAGACGGGTCCGGCGAGAGAGAGAGTGAGCGAGCGAGACAGAGCGAGCGAGAGAGAGAGAGAGAGAGTGAGCGAGAGAGTGAGCGAGACAGAGCGCGACACACACACACACACACACACAGAGAGAGAGAGAGAGAGAGAGAGAGAGTGAGCGAGACAGAGCGCGACACACACACACACACACACACACACACAGAGAGAGAGAGCGAGAGACAGAGAGAGCGAGCGAGAGACAGACCGCACAAAGAGACTACTTCTGTTTGGATCTTTTCCCAACTCGTCTCTCCCTAACATTTTTGCAAATGTATTGTCTTTTTCAGACACCTGGTAGAACTGCCAGACCGGTGAAGCCATTTTAGCGGCGCGTAGAGAAATTGTCTCGCGTGTTTTGCGTCATCTGATCGGCCTTTATAGAGACCACCGATCAAACTATTTAGAACGAATATCGGCCGATAACGATCGGTGGCCGATCGATCGGAGCACCCTTAATATATAGTTTTGCCGATATTGACCTTTTATTAAATATCTTATCTTAATATCTCAATTATATATGGTCCGGTCAGTGTGATATGATGGAGGTTCCTCCCTGACCACAGCCAGTCTATATGTTTTTATTAGTATTATCTTTATATCAGAGAACCCATAGCTGTGGAACCCTAGTGCTGTCTATCGGAAAGCTTCGATCCAAAAATACTGGGATTCGCATCGACCCCTAACAGCCCACATCTCTCTCCCCCACTCTGTGTGTTTCTATAATGCTGATATAATGGCATGTTACTCATTTTTCCTCTCTTCTTCTTCTTCTTCTCTCCTCTTTCTGCCAGTCCATGGTTTTGCTGCTCCACAGCCAGCGCCAGTACATCTTTGACTATGACTCGGGGGACCGCTTGTCTGCGGTCACCATGCCCAGCGTGGCTCGGCACACCATGCAGACCGTCAGATCCATAGGATACTACAGGAACATCTACAGCCCCCCTGAGAGCAACGCCTCCGTTACCGTGGACTACTCTGAAGACGGACAGGTTTGTGTGTGTGTGTGTATGTGTGTGTAGTGAGACGATGAAATTGTGGTTGCTGTTGCTCGTACCAATTGGTATCTCTGGATGATAAAACCAAATACTTACAAGAAGGGATGCAACATGGATGCTGTAAAATTTGTGTCAGATGGATATATTGTTTTGCTGATATATGGAGCACATATTGTCCTTTTTATTAAAGTGAGTAAGTGCATGGTGTGCGTGGTTGAAGCCCATGTTCAAATTAAAGGTCTTACTTCTAAAGGTCTTACATCTCAACCATCTCTCTCTCTCTCTCTCCCTCCCTCAAGCTCCTGAGAGTAGCCCATCTGGGTACTGGCCGCCGTATCCTGTATAAATACCGGAGACAGGTATCATTATCATTTTATTGATTTTTAATGCATTCAAAATAAATCTATCTATCTATCTATCTTTATTTCTTTTATGGTTAAGACTGATATATTGGTTTGCAGATGTTTTCCATAACAGATATATGTTTGATTACATATTTATTGTAGAACTTAACCTGAACTGATTCTAATGAGACATTTTGATCAGATTCCACACAAGTATACATCAGTGTGTTTTATATTATAGTTGTAATATCCTAGGATTCAATGGAGAGTTTTAGTGTCCCGTGATGGTCTAAATGCTGTTTCAAAGGCTTTTCTATCCTAACAAGAATACAATTCTGGGGGAAACACTGCATATTTGGAATCTTGGGGATTTTTTTGCCATGAAAACAAACGGTCAAATACAAATATATTGAACACAAAGTATCAGCTATCGACAGATTAAGTACATCTATCAATCTATCTATCGTTAATTGTTATTGTCAATAATTAAATTAGCAGTTCTACAAGACATACTGTGAACATTTATTCCATTGTTTTGTTTGTCTCATCATCAGAACAAGCTAGCAGAGATCCTGTACGACTCGACGCGGGTCAGTTTCACCTACGATGAGACGGCCGGCGTCCTGAAGACTGTCAACCTGCAGAGCGAAGGCTTCATCTGCTCCATACGGTACCGGCAGATCGGGCCGCTGGTTGACCGGCAGATATTCCGCTTCAGCGAGGACGGGATGGTGAACGCGCGATTTGACTACACCTATGACAACAGCTTCAGGGTCACAAGTATGCAGGCCGTGATCAACGAGACGCCACTACCAATCGATCTCTATCAGTTTGATGATATATCGGGGAAGGTGGAGCAGTTTGGGAAGTTTGGAGTCATCTATTATGATATAAATCAGGTAAGACAGGATAGGCTGCATTCTACTTAATTTTGCATTGGATGATGGATTAATTTAATATTTAATACAGGAAAATGTCACACATTGCTGATTGGTCTCCATCAATGTGATGACCTTAGAAGGTGGAGCAGTCTAGAAAGTTAGGGGTGAGGTAGTTCGATATTAATCAGGCATTTTCATGTTAAAGGAACGCAGTGCTAGCTATCATCATGCATTATACATCTATCTTGAATTTATGCTGCTGTCTATTCTTTGTCAATTAAGTGAATAGAACAATGTCTCTGTTATACACATCTTTTATCCAGTCAATCCGCACTTCTCTGTAGTCGCCTAGTTTGAAAACTTGTGTGAAAAACATCCAACAGTAGTGTGAAAATAGCAAGATCATTGGCATCAACCGACTCCCATCACTTATGTGTGTGTAAGGAAAATCTTACGCAAAGCTCAGACTATCATAGTCTGCTCTCATCACCCCTTGTGCATTTTTTGTGATATTTACAACTCGAATTTAGACACCAGATCAGATCTCAACCACTCAAATCAGAGACAGACACCGGCAAATAGCCAATGAGAGTAAGAAAAAAATACACAAAGTCTGGAGCGAAAACATTCCACCTCCATGTTTGCTTTGGTTATCCTAATCTGGTGAAACCAGATGGTTCCTTGGCATTAGAAATTGTAGTGTCATTCCCCGAATCCAACCGGTTGTTAAGTGTGCATTCCCCAAATCCAACCGGTTGTTAAGTGTGCATTCCCCAAATCCAACCGGTTGTTAAGTGTGTGTTCCCCAAATCCAACCGGTCGTTAAGTGTGTGTTCCCCAAATCCAACCGGTCGTTAAGTGTGCGTTCCCCAAATCCAACCGGTCTGTTCAGTTGTGTAGTGTGTCCCCAGCCTAAGGGAGACACAGGAGAGAAGGTTTTGGTGGAATTTGATCTTAGGTCAGCAGAGGTAAAAATCACTCCAGGGGTACATGTATTAATTATTAAACTCAACTGTTCACAATTCAGCACAACTGAGCTCTTCCCTTCTCCATCTCAGATCATCTCCACAGCAGTGATGACCTACACCAAGCACTTTGACCAGCATGGCCGTATTAAGGAGATCCAGTATGAGATCTTCAGATCTCTGATGTACTGGATCACCATTCAGTATGACAACATGGGCAGAGTCACCAAGCGCGAGATCAAGATCGGACCGTTCGCCAACACAACCAAATATGGCTATGAGTACGATGTCGATGGACAGTTGCAGACTGTCTACCTCAACGAGAAGATGATGTGGAGGTAGGATCTAGTTTACTTGCCCAGTGCAAGACACACCATGGTTTTACAGGCAAGATTATTATTCCACATGCTAATGCTATCATAATCATTGTTGGTGTTGTCATTCCAGGTATAACTACGACCTGAATGGGAACCTGCACTTGTTGAACCCTGGGAACAGCGCTCGGTTAACTCCTCTACGTTATGACCTGAGAGACAGAATAACTCGTCTCGGAGATGTCCAGTACAGGCTGGATGAAGATGGCTTCCTAAGACAGAGAGGGGCCGAGATATTTGAATACAACTCCAAAGGTGGGAATTAACACTTTGCATTTTGTTCAGAAATAGTACATATAGCTAGTGTCATATGTTTGTGCTCCAAATAAAATGTTCAATAATATTTTGACAAAATGTGCTCGGGTGGTACAGCAGGTTAGACTGGTTTCTGTTCTGTTTTTATTGTGGTACATGGTGAGACTGGTTTCTATGCTCTTAAGACTGGTTTCAGTTATTTCAGAACCGGTTAGTTGGACAGGGGTTATGCTTTCGTCCCGTTCTGTCTGTATGTTTGTCTGTCTGTTAGCAGGATAATTCCAAAAGTTCTGAACAGATTTGCATGAGACTTTGTGGAAAGTTTGGTCATGCTGCAAGGAAGAACTAATTATCTTTTCACACCCATTGGCCACAGGGGGGCATGGCAGTGTGGCTTCTCATAAAAAGGCACGTAACTTCCAAACGGATTCACGTAACACCATCAAACTCTATTTGCCCAATCAAACAACATGGGGGCACTGGAGAGCTCATTTCCTGTTTAGACAAACCACACTGCCATTTTTTCCAAAACTTGGTCCAGTGGTAGAAGGGCAGTCCTAATGGAAACTGAACAAATATAGTGCTGATTGGCCATGTGGTGTTGTGATAATCAACTAAAATGATTAAAAGTGGCTAGAATTTGAACAGGCTGATCTTGTGTCCCATCTCAGGTCCAGTCATGAAAATGTGGGCATTGCCTAATGTGAAACAAGTTGGTAATGTGGCATGGAAGAAATTATTAACTTTTGGTGAAAATCCGACTGTGGAACTGGCATATATTGACAATTGCATGGCGTTGGCAGAGGTATGCGCTCTACGGAGTGCCATCTAGTTAGATTGGTTTCTACAGTATGTCGTTTCTATTGTGGCACATGTTGCAGAACTGGTTAGATTGGTTTCTATGCTGTTTCGATTGTGATACAGATTAGCAGATTAGGTTAGACTGTTTTTTGTGTTGTATTGAAACTGCAGGTAGCGGATATTTCATGGAAGTCAATGGGACATCACTCTTCTCATCTTAGTTCTTACTTTGTATCATTCTACCTTCAGGTCTTCTAGTACGTGTCTACAGTAAAGCAGCCAGTTGGACCATTCAGTACCGTTATGATGGTTTGGGGCGCCGAGTAGCATCTAGAAACAGTCTGGGCCAGCACCTCCAGTTCTTCTACGCTGACCTGAACTACCCCACCAGAATCACCCACGTCTACAACCACTCCAGCTCCGAGATCACGTCGTTTTACTATGATCTGCAGGTCAGTACACCAGAAAAAAACATTCTAGAGCTAATGCTGATATCAGTGCTAAGGGATACAATCAGTGAGTGATTTGGTCAAAAATTTGTTTTTTCTAACTCATATTTCTCCAAACTCTCCAGCTAATCCGGTACTACTAATGCTAATAAATTTACCTTGCATGACTATAATATACAGTCATGTAGAATTATTTTCTTTTGCTCTTCAAATGCTTGGGGAAAGCACGAGTCATAGCTGAATTGTAGTCATGGGGGAAGTGCAGACTTTGGCGAAAATTTGGCGGTCTTTTGCTAAAGTTGAAATGTTTTTAAAGCTGCACTAGGACGTTGGCTGCTCCAAATGGCAGCAAGAGCCAACCGTTTGATTTTAAGGACTTCAGTATCTAGAAATCCTGTAACGTGTCTAATGTTTAGCAACCCAGCTGGTATGTGATGCTTTATATCAAAGGATACCCAAGGGACTGAAAGAGGCAAAAGATCTAACGTTGGTGAGTCCAGCTTTCTCTGGACAGAGCGCTACTCACTGCTGTTTAGGAGACAGTTCTGTTGTGGAGATTGACCATACTGACACCAGAATTTCATTTGGGCAAATAAATCTACAGCGTCTCAGTTAGTGGGGATGGGATGCTCTTCTCTGTCGCAGCCTCACTTCGTGATTTGATGAATCTTGCCTATTGCAGGTTAAATGTGTTTTAAATGCTTGTACCTGCAACAAACTATGGTAACAACAGGGAGACCAGCCAAATATAAGCTTGATGTGTTGTGATTCACAGAGTTATGCATTTGCTTAAAATATCAGTGAAGCAGAGTACAACAATAATAAAACCCATAATACTAACATAATTGTTTATCACACACCAAGGCCATCTTGTTATAGAAATCAGTAATGAAGAATAGTTCTACTAGCAATAATACCATACAAATCACCATAATAATCATTATTCATAATGTGTACAATTATGTTTATTGTTGTACAGGGCCATTTGTTCGCTATGGAGATCAGTAGTGGAGAGGAGTTTTACATTGCATGTGATAATACTGGGACCCCACTGGCTGTCTTCAGCAGCAATGGACTGTTACTTAAACAGGTAAGTGTGTGTGTGTGTGTGTGTGTGCGCGCGCACTGTATTTGTGGCTATGGGAGAGTGAGCATGAGCATGTTTCTATATATTGGTTCAAATTCTCTGCTGATTCTCTCTGTGATTTTCCAAAGCCACTAGCTACAACTGTGTCAGTATGTCAGTTTAAATGGCAGATTATGACGATTATGTTTAAATCCCATTCATTTTCCCCATAGAGAAAGATCTGGAAGTCCATATTTGGGAAAGGCTGACACCCTAAACTGTATACAGTTCATGGCATGGCGTATTTTGACTCAACCTGAACTCTGTGTGTGTGTGTGTGTAGGTGCAGTACACGGCATATGGCGAGGTGTATTTTGATTCAAACCCAGACTTCGTGCTGGTAATTGGTTTCCACGGAGGCCTGTACGACCCCTTGACACGACTACTACATTTTGGAGACAGAGACTATGACATTCCTGCTGGGAGGTAGGCATGCATTCACTTATTTATTCATTTAGACACTCATTAATTTATTCATTAAGCCACCCATTTGTCAGTCATAATAAGGCATGAGAGTTGAAGAGATACTACTAGAAGAAAAGAGAGTTCTTGAAAATTTGTCTTGTCGCCTAAGCAGCTCCTATTTCCTAAGTATCTGTGCATCAGACATCCATTCCATATAACAGTAGGTTAGTTGTTTTGCTGTGGTCATGTCTAACTGGAGTGTGCATGTGTCATTAAGATGGACCACTCCTGACATCGGTACATGGACACGGGTTGGTAAAGACCCCCAGCCCTTCAACCTCTACATGTTCAGAAACAACAACCCCGTCAGTAAGATTCACCAGGTTAAAGAATATGTCACAGGTAAGATTTAAACAGAATCATATCTAGAAATACAAATTTACAAATAGACCCACATGGGTTTTTGAAGGCTAATACCAATAGCGATATTTGTGCTGATATTCAATATGTTTAAATTGGACTATTTTCATGCAAAAAAATTACAAAAGATGACAAGTATTCAGTGTTTCCCCCAAGGAAAAGCCTCAGAAACAGCAATAAGACCATAATGGGAGTTATGGTCTCATCTAATCAAAATGTTCTATGCTTTATTCACATAGTAATTTGTTGGATTGAAGACATATTTTTCTTTCTGAAGTGTATTGTTTTTGCTTTTGATACAATGACTAGTATCACAAAGCTGACTTTAGTTATTAAACTTTTTTCAAGTTACAATGGGCTCCAAAAAGCTTATTTTCCACCTACCAGTCAAATCTGCAACAATTTCATATAATTGTAAATTTGCTATTCTTTGTTGCTGATTGATACCATACAATAGTGATTAAACCTATAGCCAGTTCATGAAAAGCTTTTACATTTGTTGTTCTAAACACCTAGGAAGGACATGTTTACGCAAGCAAAAACAGCAGTTTGTTTGAAAAAAAAAGACACTTGCGGATTATCACTTAATCCACAAAAAGGGTACATCACTAACAAGATTCAATTCAACTGCCTTTCTCTACTTTCTCTTCTGCTTCCACTGTTCTCTTCCTCTCTAGATGTGAATATCTGGCTGGTCACATTTGGCTTCCACCTCCACAATGCTATCCCAGGCTTCCCCATTCCTAAGTTTGACCTGACACAGCCCTCTCTGGAAATGAAGAAGAGCCAGCTGTGGGATGACCTGCCTGTGCGTATCCCTAAAACTTTTAGTTTGACAAATGACATCAAAAATCACTTTTTTTATTAGAATTTCAATATCACAATTACATTAAAGAGCATCCTAGAGCTCATGCTGTATATCCATATACCTTTTCTCTGCTTTAATTCTCATTTCTCATTTGTTGTAGTCCCTTATTTGTTGATTGAAAATATTTTATACACAAAGTGAAGATGAATGTGGACTAATTCCCTTTAACCCAGTTCAGGGATGTAGTGGAGGGCAAACCCACCTAAACTCCACTTACCCACATATTAGCATATTATTATATATATTATTATTCAGTATACATCTTAGTAAGTAGTATCAAACAGATGTAAGTTATATGAGGACAGGGTATTTCAAAGAAGCAAGTAGAAATTAATGGTTTTCTGAAAATATAATTAAGTATTGGGCTAAATTTTAATTCAGTCTCAGTGGATTGGATGATACAAATCTTTTAGCTCCATACAACTACTGAAAATTTAAATAGATAAACACTGATCAAATTAAAAAAAAAAAAAAGATAAATCTCAAAATCAATAAATACAAGTCTATATTTATATTTTAGAAATATTTTATAAATAGCATAAGTATAATTTTAATATAAAAAAAATAAAAGCTAAAATCTCATTCACTGTTTGGGCTGTAATGAAGGTGATCAACACACACACACGTACACCGATGATATAACACACATACACAGTAGCAACGCAGAGAGAAAGAAACACAGAGGAAATCAAGAAAGAGGATAAAATGACAAGGGGAGGGAGGAGAGTTTAAAGTGAAATGGAGAAAACAAAAAAGCAGGAGAAATAGGAGAGGGGAACAGCGTAAATCGAGCGAAAGAGAAATCCAGGAAAGCAAGAGATAAAAAAAGAAACTGAAAAGAGGGTGATGAAATTTGAAAGGAAATTTAAGTGAATGAAAAAGTGAGAGAGAAAAAAGAGAGGAGAGAGGGCTCTCCTCTCTTTTTTCTCTCTCACTTTTTCATTCACTAGAGAGAACCTCCTACAGACAAGAAGATCAGGAAATGGAATGGAAAGAGAGAAAAAGTGGGAGGAAATGGAATGAGAATAATGAGAGGGGAAATGAGGAGAGAAAACGATAAAGACTTGTCCGGAGAAACCAATAATTCATGCCTTTCCCAGCTTAAATCTTCATTCTCTGTTTCAGTTAGGTATATTATCGAGAGGTATATTATACGGTATTATTATATGTTTGGGATACGGAAACTGCGAAATCAAGAGAGAAACGGAGAAAGTACACGAGGGAGATAGGGAGAGAGAGAGACTGGGGAAAAAAATAAGAGAAAAAAACGGAAGGAATTGAGAAAGATTTAAACTGACCAACAGTGTTATTTGAAGTGCTAGTGTCTCACCGGGAAACTCACAAGCTACTGGGCTGTTGATCTGCCGAGTACACACACACACACACACACACACACACACACACACACACACACACACAGAAAAAGCTTGCAGCAGAGTCATGCTCAGACATACAATTATTTGTGTTGGCGTAGCAGTTGAGTTTTTCAAAAGTTGGGTTTTTTTTTTCAAAAAAAACATCAAAAATAATTGTGATCTTTTCTGAGGCAATTATTTCCTATGTGTGGGCTAAAGAAAAGGGAAACATTTTTATATATATTTTTTCCCATGTTTGGAGACGTCATCTCAATAGTGGTTGAAGGAAAGAGCTTATTGCAAGCAAATCGTACATACAGTACATACGTGGGTCTTACATGGAGAGAGTATATGTGTATATATATATATATATAACAGCAAACATCACTTTTCCCTCCTCCCGTATATCTACTCATGGATTACTCCTTTTTTTCTCTCATTCAAAAGGTTATCCCCCTTTTTCTTAGACTGTCAAAACAGACAGACAACACTAATTCATCAACAAACCTTTCTTACAATATAATCATCAGGCAAACATCAGAAAATTTGATTCAGTTTAATATCACCCAATCATACAGTATTAAACCCCCTACATTTTTTACATATTGTGTGTATTATATGATTCTGAGATTATAATTATCATGTAATGTTCTTATAATGTGCTTATGAGGCAACCTGATCTCACAGAAAAACGTGAAATGAACACGACTTGTTAACAGCAAATTACGTGTTGGTGGAACGGAAAGTGTTAAAATTATATATTCCTAAACATTATATTACTAAACGTTTACGTGAAGGAGACACGACTATAAACAGGAAGTAGTGTCACATTGAAGTAGCACGGTGGAGGATGGGCGTATGCGTTTGCCTTTGATGCCGGTGACCAGGGTTCAAATCCCAGTGTTTACAAAGGACATTTCAAGTCATGAACGTTTTTCTTATTTAACCATGACCAAGCCCTTTCCCTAACCTTAACCAAGTTGTTTTACTTGCCTAAACTTAACTGTTAACCAACCTTTAGAACGTATTTCAGTTTATTTTCCCATAATACGTGTCCACAGCACGTAAGTCTGCGTTTCAGAGTTGGTGTTCACTTCAGGTATTTGTGTGAGATCATGTTGTTATGAAAGCATTACTTAATTATTCCGTCTCTCCTCCACCAGTCTATCTCGGGTGTCCAGCAGGAAGTGACTCGCCAGTCTCGGGCCTTCCTGTCGTTTGAGCGCATGCCGGAGATCCAGCTTAGTCGGTGCCAATTGGATCGTTCCAAACCCTGGCTCTGGTTTGCCACCGTCAGGTCCCTCATCGGCAAGGGAGTGATGCTCGCTGTGACCCAGGGCCGCGTGGTGACCAACGCCCTCAACATCGCCAACGAGGACTGCATCAAAGTCGCAGCGGTCTTAAACAACGCCTTTTACCTCGAAGACTTACATTTCACAGTAGAGGGACGCGACACGCACTACTTCATCAAGACCAGCCTGCCCGAGAACGACCTCAGCGCGCTTCGGCTCACCTCGGGTCGGAAATCGCTGGAAAACGGCGTCAACGTGACGGTGTCCCAGTCCACAACTGTGGTGAACGGGCGAACGCGGCGCTTCGCCGACGTGGAGCTACAGCACGGCGCTCTGGCGCTCCACGTGCGCTACGGGATGACGCTGGACGAAGAGAAAGCACGCATCCTGGAGCAGGCGAGGCAGAGGGCGCTGTCGAGCGCCTGGGCCCGTGAACAGCAGAGGGTGAGGGATGGGGAGGAAGGATTTCGGCTGTGGACGGAGGGAGAGAAAAGGCAGCTGTTGAGTAGCGGGAAGGTTTTGGGTTACGATGGCTACTACGTGTTGTCCATAGAGCAGTACCCCGAGCTAGCTGACAGCGCTAACAACATCCAATTCCTACGCCAGAGTGAGATAGGGAAGAGGTAACACGGCATCGACAACAGCAAAATCGCCGCCCCCACGATGACTGTCAAAGACTCTAAGAAGGCTACCAAAAGTTTCAGTTTTGACACAACAAACACAAAACGGTTGTCAGAGACTGGATTGTCTTGAGACTCTAAAACGGCCACTGTAGAGACTGCCCATTTTTGCAATGTTTTATTCCAAGGACGACAAAGTGGATTTATAGACTGATGGATGGTGTAACAATCATTTCAAAGCAGCCGTCCGTGAGCACTCTAAACGTTCTAAAACTGCAGTTTTGATGGTTGTAAACGGTCTACATGAGCCTGCAAAGAAGTTCAGAGTCCTTTGACCCACGCCTTTTCTTTCTTTCTTACTTCCCTGCCCTCCGCCTTCGAACCTGCACGCATGCCCCTCCCCCTCTCTCTGGTAGGTGGGGCTTAGCTTAGTGCTATGTCTTGTGCTATCTAGCTGTAAAACAGTGGGATGTAGAGACTTGTTTGAATAACCAACTGACCAATGGAACAACCGTCCCGACCAGATGGCCCCTTTAGGATTTAGATCTCTGTGGTCCTATACTGTCAGACCACTCGACATAATAAATACCTATGGATCCCAAACAGACTTTCTGTTCCAGGTTTCATATCTCTGTGGGTCCTAATGTGTCCCAGCGCACTCGGTTTTACTACTCTATGGGCCATGTATGGATGGATGTATTTTTGTTTTTCCCTGCTAAAACCATTGAATGGAACTGTTGTGGAACTGTTGTGGACTCTCTCCAAGAGAGACAGACACACAAAAGACTGCAGTTTGTACGAAGGAAAAGAATAAAGACTTTGATTTTAGGATTTTTTTTGTTTGTTTGTTTTATATATAAACTCCCTGGAATTGCTTCAGACAAAAAGGGGATATTAAAAATAAACAAAAAAAGTGTTTACATACTATTACCTATACCACTATTATTACTATTACTACTACTACTGCAACAGCACCGGAATGGACAATGATCTGAACTGAACAAGAACTGAACTTTTTTTCTGCGTTGTTTTTTTTTTTGGTTTGTTTTTTTCTTACAAAAATGCTGATGTCTATAATCTGTTTGGTCAGTTCTGATGACGAAACCACTCCCCCTTAACCCCTGTGCTTTTACAAGGTCTATCAATTTTTTCAGGTCTAGACAACAATGACAAAACAATCAAGTCTCTTCGACAGCAGCGTGGAAGGAATTTGGGCGACTGTGGGACCAGCACTGGGACCACGGTTGTTTATTATATTGTGTGGATATATTCTTTTTTTGGACCAAGTGGGCTCACTGGTCCTGTAAAAAATGCTGGTCCCTCGTCAGCCCAGGAGTCGTCCACTTCTGCGAAACGCGACTCAGCCTCGTAATGCATAGACCTTGTGCTTTTATCGGTCAAAGGTAGTAGTATCGCTTGCCATAGAAACATGTTGTCATGGCTTTTGGGGGGGCCGGGTTGCTGTGAGTAGTAACTAATTGTTGCTTCTCTCCTCATTTTTGCTCGTTTCTCTTTAAAGGGACAGTGCATTGCCATCAGTGACTTTAACGAGTAACAGTAATAGATCAAAATCGATGTGGACGTTTTCTCATTGATTGTGGGTCTCTGTACTCTTTTAGAGGAGTTTTCTTTGTGTGTATGTGTGTGTGTACAAGGGAATTCTGGAGTGAAGTAATCTTTAATCATTTTAAAAGGAAAGAACGGAAACTTTACAGAGTAAAATCATATCCTACCAATCTTTTTTTTCAAAGACAACTGTTGAGGCGAGTTGACAATGTTTAATGGATTTATCTCTTTTTTTTATTTTGAAGGTTGAGAAATTCCACTTATCCGTACATCGATATTAGTCTCAGAGAAAGTAATTTATGTACAGTGTTTCTACGGTAAAGAATAAAATCCTTAAAACTATTAGAGGGGTTTTTACTCAGTTGTGCACATCTTTCTGTCTTTTTTCTCTCCATCCTCAAAAGCAAAAATTCTAAAAAAATAAATAAAAAAAAAGTGTATTTATTGTCTTGCAATATTCAGAAGTTTAAAGGTCCTGTATTATGGGAAACAGGTTTTGCCTAATCTTGGTGTGGATTCAGCAGTCTGAAGTGTTATTAATGTTCTACAAACAATTGACATGGTAATACTTCACCAGGGTTTGTATCGCAAATCACTTGACTAAGCAGGCCAGCCAGAATTGGCTGTAACACTGATGTAATGTCTGGTGAAAACAACCAATCATCTTTGACCTACTACAGCAGCATTGTAGCGATATATATTCATATGCAATTGAGTGTATGATGTCATCTGGTGACTTCCAGCAACTTTTGGAGCACAACACCATCCTACAACATCTACTGGACAGCGACACCTGAATGACCGTAATTAAAAATGACAAGTAAACTCAGCCATGTTAAATGTGCTGTTTCTGGCTGTCAGTCAGTAAATAAATCATTGCAGGCCTTCCTAAAGATGAAGACAGCCATATGGAGTGGCTGAAATGTATTTTCAGCCGAAGTCAGCCTACACATGTTGGTGTGTTCTGTTGTCTTTTGGGACAGGAGAAAGGTGGGTCTTGTCACTAGCTATGTTTCCATTCACGTTTTGCGCAAATGCTAATCAAACTTTTGAAAAGTCGACAATCTTGAAATGCGAATCAGGTGCGTTTCCATTAACAGCTTTTAAGCGAATAAGTAGGTTTGAGTGTGAGACAAGATCACAATGGAGAGAGCTTTCAAAGAGTTACTTTCCATTGGAAAAGTAATAAATATATATGAAATAATAATTGCTTCCCGGCGGCGACAACAAAATGCTATGGCCAATATTTTAATGGTAGGAGAAATGTCCATTCAACGACGGTCGCCGTTTTACATATTATATTTGGGTATTTATTTTCGAAATTTGCTGTTTCCATTCACCTTATTCCCATTCGAAACTTCAATTTTCACGTGCTTGATGGATCGATGTGCTTGATGGAAACGCCACTACTGTCACTCCCAGTCAGGCAGCAAATCAGGGCAGTATATGTGAAAGGAATGTGCTACACACACCAAAATGGCCTGTTTAGCTTGAGGAGAAAGAGATCCCATATTTTAAACCATGAGTCATGACATACACCGGTGATTACTAGTGATCTAAAGACAACGGTAAACAAAAAGGCTTTAACTTTAACAGTGTGAAGCGGGTCTAATGCCAGTTTTCTTGTAATTGTCATTTTAAATGACACCTGAAAAATACTGGAATGATTCTTTAAACAGTAATACAAGTTCACCAGACATATTTCAACCGCCATCACACACACATTCACATGTAGAGAAGTATAAATATAATAAAATTATAAATTACTCATTTTACTTTTACTTTAGTATGTCTTGACTGAAGTATTGTATCTATATTTAAAATCACATCCATTAGAGAATACACAGTTTGTAGTCTCCATAAGCATTTTGTAGTCACCATAAGCATTTTCTAGGATAAGGGACACATTTGAAAAATTGATTTGAGATTCTAACTTGATTTATATTCTCAGAATTCTGACTTTAATCTCAGAATCTCAATTTAAACACTGCATTAGAAACTGACCTGTGGTAAATTGCATCTGCATCAAACCTGTTCAAGCATGTGGAGGAAACATTAACTAACTGTAACATTAAATTCTCATATTTATCTATGATAGTAGTTTAGTTAACATCCATCTAGCTATAGATGATATATTTTCATCTTTTTTTAAAAAAAATCATAGATCAAATAATGACATGAATTTCAGAATCGTATTTTTACGAAGCTCATCATAGTCTAACAACATGCCATATTGAACCATTTTGCATAGCATGGGAAAGATCATATGTAACAAAACCTGTTATTTTGAATTGATTTAGTAACTTTTTCTCATTTTAAACCTGCAATAATTGATTTCAGACCCTATAACCAATCCTGAAGCTAATGTGTGCTATGTGGAGATTTTTTGGAGATGTAATGATATACACAAAAAGCCACACACATGGGCCAACTGTGTTGCTGTTTCCACCTCTTTTCTAAAGCGTTTTGTCGAAGCTCCTCCCGGCCCAATAAGTAGATTTTCATTTTTGTAAAATGAGCTCGTCTCCTCCCTCGCTGTTTAAAAGCGGCGCTCCTCCCCTCCATTCCTGAAAAAAATACTCGTAACGGCGGAATCGATGAAGCGAGCGAGTAAACTTGTTCAACTAGTTAACTCACTACCTACCTCTTCACTTGTCATTGTGGGACATGTATCCTTCAGCGGGAGAAATATCTGGCAAAGCGAGACTGGCGACACATCTCCGTAGGTACGTTTAGCTTATAGCTATATATGCCTTTATGCAGGGTCCTTCGTTAGGTTTGTCTTTTGGGGCCCCCGTAGTCCAGCAGCTTTGCTGTGGGTTTATGTACAAATGTGTTGCGGTTTCTGCCACCCTCTAGTGGTCGGAAAATCGCTTAGTACAGCTCTAAATAAGCTACCTTATTTGCTTACTTTTAATCAAGTAGGTTTTTACACCAGTAATAACACAGAAGGAGCTTTTGGGTGTATCACAGCCACATCTGAGCAACTGGAGCAGAAACACTGCTCAACTAAAAAATAAGCCACCACCAGCTTGAGATTTCAACCTCCTGTTCAAAACCACGGTCTACAGAGACACATTAACACTTTATGCATCACTGGACCACACGCTTTGATTTTGGCCGCTAAACAAAGAGCAAGAGGCAGATAGTACACAAACGCAGGGAGTCGGTAGAATCGAATCATACGCTACATTAGCCGAGGCACTGCTGAGGGAAGAACGGAGTAGGAATGACAAAGAACTAACCAGGGGCAGGAAGAGAAAAAGACAGAGATGGAAACAGAGGAGAAAGGGAGAGAGAGTGTAAGAGAGTTGAGAGTCGAGTCATGGCCAGCTTCCTCTCAATTACATAACACAATCAGTAAGCAATTACAATTGCTTGCAAAACAGAAAGCTGCTTCATAATAGGCCATATGTTCTCACCTTGCTTTATAGTAGACAAAATCCACTTTTAATAAGAGTCTTAAACAACTCAAATACATCCTGACTTTGGCCTGATTCCAACATGTTTCCTACTCAAATAAATGGTTAATCAAGTGACACTGTTGAAATGTAGAACAGGGACAAAGCACTACCAACAAGTAAAAACAGGGACAGAGAACATGGCATATTTGTGGTGATGACATATTGGTAACACTTTAGATTAGGAAACACATATTAACTATTAATAAGTTGCTTATTAACATGCATATTAGTAGTGTATTGGTTCATTATTAGTCATTACAAACCCCTTATTAGCACCTTATTCTGCACTATTATTTTCTACAAGTATAGCCCATAAACTATGGGTTTTGCCTCAACAGCCTCCTAATTTGTGTTTATAGCAGTCAGTAAGGAAGTTGTTGCACATGAATTGGGCTTTAAGTATGCTCAGTATGGGTCTTATAAAGTGCTAGTATCACATATTATTGAGGGAAATTAAACTATTGAGGGAAAACCCATAGTTAATAGTTAATATGTGTTCCCTAATCTAAAGTGTTACCAATGATTTTGTTATATTTTACCATACATCACTACATTGCAGTAAGGGACCATTTTATGGAGATTTTCCGATCCTTTCAACATTAAAATAGTCAATACATTGAAACATGTATGTCTATTCAAGGAACAAATAGGCCTACACCTACCACACATTTTAACATTTCATCAGCAAATAATGATATGTGATGTGATGTTATCTTTTGAGCTAAAGGCTCGAGTGAAAGGGCAAATAATAAGGGTGAGAGGACGCATCCCTGCCTGGAACCCCTTGAAATGGAGAAAGAGGGTGAAAAAATGTTTCCTGTAATGATCATAGTCGAGGGGTTAGCATATAAAACTTTTATCATCTTAATGAAATTTGGACCCAAGCCAAATCTGTCTAGTATCATCCATAAATACTCCCATTCCAGACAATCGAAAGCCTGCTTAGCATCCAATGAGAGGACTGCGCAAGGCAAGGGAATGTCCAGGGAGAAGTTAAGGACATGTAGTAGTCTACATATATTGTCTGCCGCTTGACGAGTTTTAATGAAGCCTGTCTGATCATGATGTATGAGTTTGGTCATATGTGTTTCTAGTCTAATGGCTAACACCTTGGCATATATCTTAATTTCAGCATTCAAAATTGACAGAGGCCTATAGCTGCTACAGAGGGTGGGGTCTTTATTTGGTTTTAGAAGAACAGTCAGAATGGCAGAGTTGGCATCCCTATCAAAAAATCCTTTATCAATAGAAGTAGTAATCATCTGTAACATAAATTGGCCTAGGCAATCCCAAAAGACAAGGTAGAATTCAGGAGGGATGCCATCCCAGCCTGGTGATTTACCCTTTTTCATTGATTGAGTGGCGTTTTTGAGTTCCTCAAGAGAAATGGGGGCCTGCAAATGATCAGATTCCTCCTGATTTAAGGACGGAAGATTAAGGTTCCGCAAAAAAGATTCACATCTGCCTTTGTCTAGGGTGACTTCAGAAGAATACAGCTTTGAGTAGAAGTTACGAAATTCATTGTTAATTTCTTTGGGTTTGGAGATAGTGTTGTGAGAGTAACTGGGCATGATAGCTGAAATAGTAGAAAATTGGTCATCGTGTCTCAGTCTCTGAGCAAGGAGATGACTAGGTCTGGGGCCATTAAAGTAATAATTTCTCCTAGTCTTATGGATAAGAAATTCGGCTCTACGTCTAAGAAGAGAGTCAAGTTCTATGCGTGTTACCTGAATGTTTTGTTTCCTGGTCTCGCAAAATGATAATTGTTGTTGCTTTTTCGGCTCTGCAAGCTTTGATTCCAATTCATCAATTTTGTTCAGCCGAGATGAGAAGCAAAGGATATAGTGATGTTCCTAATGCACCCCTTCAATGCATACCAGAGTACACGGGGGTCATTCACAGTACCAACATTTTCAGACATAAATTTATCAAGTTCACACCTGAAATAGTTACAGTAATCAGTATTTTTCAAGAGAGTGGTGTTGAAACGCCAGCGCGATGCTTTAGCAGGTGTATTTAGTAAGGTAAGTTTAACCAATATGACAGAATGGTCAGACAATGGGCACACAAGGCCATTTAATGTGTACGCAACCATCACAGAAATATAAAAAACATAAAATTGGTGTGCATTGGATCACAGTCTCAAGGGTCTCAGAAACTACACCTGAAAGAGGCTGGAGCCGGACAGAGGTGAAAATTAAAGTTTGCCATAGGACAAAATTGAAGACATTTTTGGAAAAGCCTTGACCTGGAGAGTAACATACGTCAATATGAAGAACATGGGTGCTTCCTGTACTGCAATATTGCCCTTTGAACTCTGACCCCGGGCCACTTTTCAAGGCTTATTATGCAGCAACACAAGGGGCTAGAGACATAGGGTCAACTTTTCTAGAAAGCTATTGAGCTGCACTTTCATGGGAGTGGGGTTACTGATGGCAGGCAGCATTGAGTTGGGTTGAAATTCAATATTTTCTGAAATTCTCCTGCTTCCCATTAAGATGGCTGAAATCTGACAAAAGATTTGTTATTTTCCACCCTCAAATACCCCAATAACAATGTCAATTCCATGTTTACAACATCAACTATGGGAGAAACAACAATAAAACTACAAAACCCACGGAGCAGGGCTTTTATTGTGAAGTGCTCATAGGAAGTGCCAAACAGTGCAAACTGTAGTTTTTCCGGGGGCAAGGTTACGGTTGTGAAAAGGCAAACTGCTCAATATTACAACGATGCAATACAATCTGAACCAAAGGGTTGATGTTATAAGAGGATATAATCAAAAAAATTTCAAAAATCTACTTTTGTTGGTGCTATTTTGCCACGATTCCATCAGCTCTGTTTCACGGGTAGAATGAGGTATGTTCAATGACGAAACAGATTATGCAACGTTTAGAAACGGAACTCCCGGCTACGTTCTTCTATTTAAATTATGCTTATTGTAAAGTAGAGGCAACAATATAGTTGTTATACAGTGCTATCTTTTATGGAGTTTATTGAGATGCCACTGAAATAACTTGTTATATAGGTTATGAGTCAAATGTATTTATTTATCTAGCAGGTGACGTCAAATAGTAAAAATGCAAGCGATTTTTTTTTTTTTTTTTCCATTTGGCCTCGAAATTGATCTACAACCATACTAACCAATTTTGAAAAAATAAATATTAGCACCAAAGAGCTCAAGCAAAGAAATGCAGCAAACCGGAATCCCTTATTTGGGCAGAAAATGTAGGCTAGACTATGTGTTCCATGGTCCAGGAGAGAAAGTTGTAGGCGTCCAATACTGCCGCGAGAGGTTTTACCATGGAGTCTATGGAACACCCGGTGCGTCCTATACAGACGCGAAAGGGTACCTTTAGCGAAGGGGATTTAGGGATTTGACAGAGTCAACATAGGACGAGTTGGGAATGAGAACGGGTTGGCATAACCCACAGCATAAGAAGAAAACAGTTCATAGGCATATCAGTAGTCCATGGGCCAGATGCATAAAACTCTGTGTAGATTCAACAATAGAAAATCTGTGTATGCAAGTGCACCTAATGCCCACTCCCACAACTCAACACACCCATTTAACCTGGTGTGGACATAAACGCCTATCGTCATTATGGGCCAGAAAATCAGACTTGTTCTCTCCTTAGTATTGCATTGGCAGCATCCTCTAACAGTGCCAAAGCAGCCACTGTATCGTTACGCACAGCCATTATGCACCGCTATATACTAATTTATGATTCGATATGTACGTTCTTATTTCCACATTATGGTACGATATGGTGACAATATGTAAACCTATTTATTTGTGCTATAATTTATTTATTTATTACAAATATATATATATAAAAAAAAGGACATTAAGGAAAATAATTCATTACAACATGTGCAAGGAAGACCAAAAACCCCGAGAGGGCTTATTGAAGGGTAATGAATTATATATGAATGTTCGCTAACAATGGATAACAATTGGTGTTCATTCTTGAATTTTTATGTTGGTTAAATAAATAGGTCTAAGGAAAGATTACTTAATTATGACATAAACTACATATATATTACTACAGTATGCTCTACCTCCCCAAGCTCTCCAGGGACATGACAGCTGACAGCAGCAGCCACCTCAGACTCCAGTCTAGAGCCACAGCTACACTGCTGTAGCCACCAGAGCAGAGACATCTCCATCTTCTGAACTGAACCCAAATCAGATAAGAGATGCGATTGCATTACTCTGCACTAAATTACTGAGTAACTAGAATGCGGAGCAACCAATATTTGTAGTAGAAACTAGCTAATAATTCACCATTACTGAACAGTAATGTTAATTGCACCGTGTTTTTAGTTTGTAGCTCAGATATTTTCTAGTGGATAAAAAAAAAACAACATCTTTTTCTATTAGTAACTAGAACATTCAGGGCTTGTCCTCTGCAACTTTTGGTTTGAAATCTGCTAGCAAACCCTTAAAATTATGACATCAATATTTGTTATACTATTTAGAAAGTATTCAACATTGATGTAATAATTTTGAATGAAACATGGAATCAAAAGCATATCCAAAATAATTTTCCAAGCAATTATATAGAACTTGTTATACCCTCTGTAAAACATGACCATATTAAGAATGGCAGAGATTCAGGCAGTATACTCCTGTGGCACAAAGAGGAATACAAGGATCACATCTCAAACATTTTGATTAAAATTGATTCAAGTATTTTGGAAAACAACAGAGATGTTTAACGATGTGCAATTTACATTTCACCCTCAAACTCCCCCTACTATCTAGAGGAGGATTTTGAGGAACTCAAAAAAGAAATGTCTTTTTTCCAAAGGTTAGGATCAATCTTACTATGTGGTGGTCTCATTGCCAGAACTGGTAGAGAACCAGACTTCTTTAACTTTTAAGGAAACAAACATACATATGTTTGGACATTCCCCTTGTACCACACAGGGGGTATAAATGGAAATATAAATGGACAGAGGAGAGCACTGCTGCCTATACCGCTGCACTAGACTGTGATCAAGTTCAAAATATGCTGGATACATTTCTAAACACCCAGTATCAGCCTGATGGGGAAAACATCACATCACTTGAACAATATATTTATCCAATTGGCAAAATAATCTAAATTGGAAATATCACAAACTAAAAAGTCCAGCATGAAACAAAAAGACAGATGGTTTGACAGAGAATGTGCTTTATCTAGACAAAACTTGAGAAAACTGTCAAAACAGAAAACACAGGAACCCAAATGACCAAGTGGGATGGCTTGAATACCTCAGGCCCCGAGGAGGGGGAGGAAGATGGCGCCGTAGAGTGTACACCGCTGTGAGCTCCGGTGGCGTTTTCGTATAATTAATCCTACTTTTTACATACCTAACGGTGAAAGTGCGGATTTTGGTAACGGGAGTGTTTTAACATGAGTTTGGACAGCTATTTCTTGAAATAGAAAGAAAGAAATACAAAGAATTCGGCGAAGAAAGTCCCAGCAGACGCGGATAGCCTAGGAGAGCCAGGTGTGTTACCTGCGGAAATCAGTGCAGAGGCTAGCTCCGGCGTGATTGAGCCAAGTATTGTCCGAGCTTTGGACAGCATAACCGACAATCTCACGAAAGTCATTGACATTAAAATAACTTTGGTTTTGGAAGCTATTAAGGAACAGACTACGCAGTTGCAAGCGATTGCTCTCAGAGTGGGAGAAGCGGAGGAACGGATTGCTACTGTGGAAGCTACGGCTACATCGTCGGAAACCAAGATAGCACTCCTGGAGAAACAAGTACGAGACATGGTGGACCACATCGATGACCTTGATAACCGTGGCCGTAGATGCAACATGCGTGTAATCGGCCTACCCGAAGTTTCAGAAGGATCGGACCCTGTGAGATTCTTTGAAAAGTGGATCCCCGACTACCTCCAAATGGACACGAAGGCAGGGCGGCTGAAGCTTGATCGGGCCCATCGTTCCTTGGCATCTAAACCCGGCCCAAATCAACGACCTAGACCGGTGATAGTGAAGTTCCATAACTTCACTGATAAACAGCGCGTGATGGAGGCAGCTCGGCGGGTTGAATCAGGCCGATCTAACCAGGAGAACCAGGGTCACAAAGGAACTAGGATCTCCTTTTTCAATGACTATTCGGCAGCTGTGGTTCAGAGGCGCAAGTCATTTGATGAGATTAAGGCACGGCTGAAAAAATTTAAAATAGATTATGCATTGCTGTATCCGGCAACGTTAAAGGTGTCGGTGGATGGAATACAGAGAAGATTTGATACTCCAAACGAAGCGGCCGTGTTTGTCAGCTCATTGGAAGACCGTGGAGGAGCGGTCTGAATGACTTTGGACTTGAGTTGATATGTGGGATGACTAGGTTGTGTGAGTAACGTTACCTCAGTTTACAGTTTTTCTTTTGTGACCATTTACTACCACAGGCCGTACGTTACTTCCTCTGTGCGCTGGAATATAAATGTGGAGAGACAGACTGAGTGGGTTTCTGTGACAATTAGTGTGCAAATACTAGCTTATGTCTGTTTTATTACAGTCTGTGTTAAACAACGTTAGGGTAATCGGTATTAGCCACCGTGAATGAGCTTATGGGGTGGGGAAATTCTATGTTAGGGTGCCAGGGAAGAGTAAAGCGCAGCCTCGTTTTTCTTTCACTGATGTTATGTTTAATTTCTGTTTGGGATGAGGCTTGTGTAAAGGACGGGCCAAGGCCTATAGCCTTGGTATTGAAGAGGTCTGGAGTCCCCTGCAAGCGAGGAAGTGGGGACTACCCCCTGAAAATTTCTATGGTTCTGTGTTTTTTATGTTTTTTTGTTGTTTGTTTTTATTTTGGCAGCTCAGTAATTGTAATTGTAATTGTCTCAGTGTTATGACATTTAGGATGTGCATTCATAGGAGGCTATGTAGCCTACCTGTATTGAGGGTGGAATCTGGTAAATATGGCTAGTAATAAAATACGTTTGTGCACTTGGAATATAAGAGGGGTCCATAGTCCTATTAAAAGAAAAAAATACTTTACTATACTCCTTTCTGAAAAAAGAACATATTGATATTGCACTTGTGCAAGAAACACACCTTGAAGAGAGAGAGCATTTGAAATTACAACAAGGTTTGAACAAGTGTTTTTTTCCTCATTTACTTCTAGAAGTAGAGGTGTGGCTATTCTGGTGAGGAAGAAGTTACCTTTTGTACTGTTGGATTGTATCAAAGATAAGAGTGGTAGGTATGTTATTGTGAAAGCTGCTTTGCAAGGCACAGTTATCTCAATAATGAATGTGTATTATCCCCCGGCCCATCCGTCAGAGTTCCTAACTAAGGCGTTCTTAGATCTTATGGAGACAAAGTCAGAAATTGCCATAGTGGGTGGGGATTTTAATTGTTTACTGAATCCATTAATTGATAGACTTCCCCACAAGACTACAGCTCTCTCTCCACAGGCCAAATCACTAAACGCTATATGTGAAGATTTGGGATTTGTGGATGTATGGAGGACAATGCATCCTCGAAGTAAGGAATATACTTTCTTCTCTGCACCTCACCAATGCCACATCAGAATTGATTATTTCTTTTTACCGGGATTGTGTCTACATTCAGTTATTTCATGTCAAATAGGCAGTATTTTCATTTCAGACCATGCAAGTATGATGTTGGAATTATCTCTTAAAGGGCTAAGCAATAGGACTAGATTTTGGAAGTTTAATGCAATTATTGTGAGAGACCAAACTTTTATATCCTATTTTAATACTGAGTTGAAATCCTTCCTAGCCATTAATTGTCAATCAACAGACAATTCTGCCCTTTTATGGGAAACTACTAAGGCGTATAGCAGAGGTGTGGCTATCTCGTTCCAATGCAGGAAGAAACGACAAAAGCAGGAAAAACAACATCTGCTAACAATTGAACTTAAAAACAAGGAAAAAACATATGTGGATTCTCCCTCTCCAGCTCTTCTTAGACAAATATCGGCAGTTAGATCTACCTTGGAAAGCCTTTTTACACAAGAGAGATGCAGAGATGAAAATGAGACTTGCAAGGCAAAAGTTTTATGAACATGGGGACAAACAAAATATTTAGCTTATCTTACAAAAAAAAGAGCAGACTCACAATCAATTGCAGGAATCCGTGATGAGCAGGATAATCGCATATATGACAATAAGCTAATTAATGATGCGTTTAAAACATTTTATATTAATCTCTATGCATCTGAACAGCCCAGTGATTCAGTTGACTTAATGGAAATTTTTTTTGCTAATCTTGTGCTTCCTACTATATCACAGGAGCTTCAATCTGGTCTTAATGCCCCCATTTCCAAAGAGTTACCAAAGAGAACTACTATTTAAATTCTACAGAATGGGAAAGCCCCAGGGCCTGACGGGTTTTGTAATGAATTTTACAAAGAATTCTGTGTTTTGCTAGCAGACCCACTACTTGACATGTTTAATTACTCATTCTCGAATTGTCAGTTACCTCAGACGTTAAGGGAAGCAAATATCTCACTTATTTTGAAAAAAGGGAAGAGCTCAGAGTCTTGTTCATCTTATAGACCAATATCCCTTCTTAACGTGGATCGGAAGATATTATCAAAAATCTTGGCCACCCGCTTAGAGGCCCTTTTACCTAAAATCATAAAAGAAGATCAAACAGGCTTCATAAAAGGATGGAATTCATGTAATAATGTGAGGCGTGTTCTTAATGTTATTCAGGCATTCCAAAAAATGCATGTTGATGGGCTAGTGCTCTCTTTAGATGCTGAAAAAGCCTATGATTGGGTAGAATGGTCTTATTTATTTTATTCACTTACAAAATTCGGTCTTGGGGACAACTTCATTAAATGGGTTGAGGTACTATATGATAAGCCACAGGCAGCCGTGGTGACTAATGGTTTTAGGTCAGATAACTTTACAGTGTTACGTGGTTTGAGACAAGGATGCCTCCTATCGCCCCTCTTGTTCGCCATTGCCATTGAGCCACTGGCAGAGGCTATTAGAACTATGCCCTCTATACAGGGGTTGAAAGTAGATAATATGCATCATAAGATAAGTCTGTATGCGGATGATGTTTTGATATTTATCTCCAGTCCAGAAACATCAATACCAGCTCTTCTTAATGTTATTGATTTATTTAGTAATTTTTCTGGCTATAAGGTTAACATGACTAAGTCTGAAGCCATGCCACTCGGGAGCCTTAGATCGATACCTTCTGCTGTACCTGTTTTCCCTTTTAAGTGGTCCCCGGCTGGCTTTGTGTATTTAGGTATTTCTATTACTCCTAAAGTTAAACAAATGTATAAAGCAAACTTTGTTCCTGTGTTTGAGAAGGTGAAACAAGTTTTAGAGCGCTGGAAGTCCCTTCCTATATCCTGGTTAGGGCGCGTGTCCTTGGTTAAAATGAATATATTACCAAAATTACTATACCCTATTGAAAGGATTCCTGTTATATTCTCAAATAAGGTAATGAAAGACCTAAATGGCTGGCTAAGCTCCTTTATATGGAATAAGCGCAGACCGAAGCTTGAGATGGATATATTAAAATTACCTGGTTGTGTTGGGGGATTAGATTTACCAGATATTGGAAAATATGCGCCCATATGAGATATATTTTTGATTGGATTACTGGTGACATTGACTCTATCTGGTTGGATGTCGAAGCCTCTTTGTCAACAGTCCCATTGAGAGATCTATTGTTCTTTAAGGATTTTAAAATTATAAAGGCAAATTGTGATAACCCTATTACTCTTAATACAGTTAGCGCATGGCGATTGGTGTCCCGACTTGAGGGAAGGTCAAAATTGACATCAGTGTTTACTCCAATTATAAATAACCCTGATTTTCAGCCTGGAGCTACTGATGCTGGTTTTGCACAATGGAGGGATAAAGGCATTAATAGATTGAAAGACCTACTTTCTGATAATACTGTAATGTCTTTTGAACAAGGAATTGAGAAATATGGTGTTTCCAGGCAAGATTTCTTCCGTTATCTACAGATAAGGCACTACATAATATATAGCACAACATTAATTAACAATCCCGACCCATTACCTACTGAAAGAATATTATTTCATACAACCAGAAAATTGACAATGAGTCTGTGTTATAAAACCTTATGTTCAGTCTCATCTGCGGGTAAAGAGGGAAGTAAGGGCAAATGGGAGAAAGAGCTATCTATCAAAATTAATAATGAAGATTGGGAAGATATTTGGAGACATGCAAACTCAATTTCAGTTTGTAATCGTAACAAAGCAATACAGTTCAAAATTTTACACAGAATGCATGTGTCGCCTAACCATAGACACTACTTTAACTCTTCTTTTTCTCCCATGTGCCTTAAATGTAAAACAGATATTGGTACTTTAACCCACTGTTACTGGTCTTGTCGTAAATTGCAACTATATTGGTCCAATGTGTTAAATGAAATGGAAAAAATATTGGGTTTAGAATTGGAACTGGACCCAGTGTCTTTGATACTGGGCCTTCCAGGCAAGGGTATAAAATCAATTAATAAAAAAAGATTATATTGTATCCTTACCTTCGTGGCAAGGAAAAACTTTCTATTACAGTGGATTAATGACAAAGTACCAACAGTTAAAGGCTGGCAGAGAGTATTGTTTGATTTAATACCATTAGAATACCTCACATGTATTTTACATACTAAAATGGATGCTTTCTTTAAAATATGGGAACCCTTTCTGAATTATGTAGAGCCTGGTGTGGCTGCTATACTGCAGGGCTTTTCGTGAGCTACTAATTGTACATAACCGTGGTTACTCATTTATTAAGCTGAGCTTTGTTTTGTTTTGTTTGTTTTGTTTTGTTTTGTTAATGTTTTACTTTAGTGTCTTGGTTATTATATTATTGTCTTCTCAATTATGTTTTGAATGGAGACTTCCGGGTGAGTGGCAACATGTGAGGACATGTTTTCTTTGAGCTCTGCATCGGGTTTAAATTTATTTGATTGAAGTCTGTCCCCCCACTCTAAAACTTGGTCAAAGTTATAGTCCTTACTATTAGTCATGCTTGCTGTGACTCATCGATTCTCAGTGAATTGTTAATAATATCAAACTAATGCGGAAAGGCCAGTCCGCCTCGCGAAAACCCCCGCCACGCTACGCCTCGAAGCTAGTCCGGGAAGCCCCGGACTCGCCTGGAAAGACAGCCCCAGAGATGTCAAGCGCCAGCATGGAAGCACTCATGGCGGCCATTAAGGAGTCGGAGCAAAGTGTGTTAGCAAAGATAGACTCATCACAAGCGTTGCTGACAAGTGAGCTACACAAGAAAATTGAAGATCTTTCTGCCGATCTGCGCCTGGAAATTGCTACAGTCCGCACCGAAAATTCCAAGGCAATTGGAGACGTTGAAAGGGTAAATGCCTCCCACGCTACGCGGATCACTAGCCTAGAAGAAGAGGCTAATAACTGCTCAGACTTGGTTGTCGGACTCGAAAATAAAGTCAAAGCACTGACGTCTCAAGTTAACCAGCTGGTAGCTAAAACTGATGACCTGGAGTCCAGGCAACGGAGGGACAACTGCAGGATTATCGGTGTGGAGGAGGGCTTCGGCGATATACGGCCAGAGCATGCCATTGCTAAGATGCTACAGGATTCACTAGGCCTCGACTACACCCCAACACTAGATTGGGCCCATAGAAGTCTGCAGCCCAAGCGTAGAGATGGCAACCCACCCAGACCTATCGTGATTAAATTCCACTACTTTCAAGAGAAGGTGGACGTTCTGCGTAAAGCGGCAAGTGCGGGATCCATCTACCACAACAACAAGCGATTCCACATCTACTCTGACTACACGGCCTCGGTGAGGATGAAACGAGCTGCCTTTAATGAAGTCAGGTGGTTGCTGCGTCGTTGTTCTGGTGTTAAGTATGGCATCATGTACCCAGCGATACTGCGGATCACGGCTCCGGGGGGTGAGCAGAAAACATTTGACAATCCGTCCGAGGCTAAAACCTACATTTTGCACAACCTACAACCTCCAACCTACACCGCTATCGTGGGCTAGACACCTGTGTAATGGCCGGGCTATACATTACCCAGTTACTGTAGCTGTGCCACCGCTTGTACTTTATTTTTCTATGGCAACACTTAATGGCACAGCGTCTAAATCAAAATATATACATATTTTTTAACTTACTGCTGTTGTAGCCTTTTGTTACTATATTGGTTTCCTCTCCTTGTTACATTAACAATTTGCATTTTATTTTATTTATTTATTTATTTATTCTTTTGAGAAAATGATCAGTAGACACTAACATTGATATGCCAGATTATTTTATTTTTTACTTGGAGAGGTGGACTTTTGCACATTGTGTATTTGATTTTGTTGGACAATGGCTCTCTAATGTGCAGGGCAGGCCCCTTTTCTTTCTTTTTTCTTTCTAGGTAACTGGGTTACTGGACACTGTGAGGGGGGATTTTTATTTGTTCTGTATTACATAACCCGTGTGGAGTTCTTTGAAGAGTTAGTAAGGTTCTGGTGAGATACATGTTAGTGTTAGGCTCAAGGTGTTATAGAGCGGTCTCTAGAATGACGACCAGCTCAAGGGTCCAGGGGGGTTTTGTTTCACATTTGTTGTTTGTTTTTTTTGTGTCGCTTGTTTGTTGTATTTTCCCTACATGCAACCCAGTCAATTCTACAATACAATGTGAACTTTGGCCTGTTACATTTGAAATCTACAACCAGTCTATATGTCATTGTTCAAGGAAATTGAGATATGACTGGAATAGCGCCTAAGGTACCGGGCAGCACGTCATTCATTAGCTGGAACATAAGAGGGATAAACAATTTGGTCAAGCGTAGTAAAATATTTGCCCACTTAAAATCTCTTAGCCCAGATATCATATACCTTCAGGAAACCCATTTAAAGGTCAACAATCAAGTAAGACTTAAGAACAACTGGATTGGCCAGGTCTTCCACTCTAATTTCAATTATAAAGCAAGAGGAACAGCCATCCTTATTAGAAAAGGGGTTTCATTTGATGCCACCAATGTTATTTCAGACACCAACGGTCGATATGTTATTGTAATTGGTAAACTATATAACACTCCTGTCATCCTGGCCAGCTTGTACGGACCCAACTGGGATGATTCACAATTCTTTTCAAATTTTATTGCAAATCTCCCTGACCTTAACTCTCACCAATTAATATTAGGAGGGGACTTTAATTGTGTTCTTCATGCTCAGCTAGATAGATCTAGACCCAAACCTAATAGCTCCTTATCCAAATCGGCATCTTTAATCAATTCTTTTATACGCTCATACAATTTATCTGACCCATGGAGGAGAAACAATCCTACAATCAAACAATATTCCTTTTTTTCCCCTGTTCACCATAGTTATTCAAGAATAGACTATTATCTGATGGATAATAGATTACTACCATTTGTTTGCAATAGTCGGTACCACAGCATTGTCATATCAGACCATAGCCCAGTCCAAATTGATATACATTTTCCAGATAGCATAATGCCTCAACGTAGTTGGCGCTTAGATCCCCTTCTGCTCTCCTGCAAAAAGTTCAAAACATTTCTTGGTGGACAAATTGACTTTTTTCTCGAAGTAAACAACACCCCAGAAATGTCACAATGTATGATTTGGGAGGCTTTGAAAGCCTATATTAGAGGGCAAGTAATTTCATACACTGCCTATGAGAATAAACAGCGCTCCAAGCGGATTACAGAACTATCTCAGCACATTCTGGATATTGATAGCAGATATGCCCTCTCCCCCAACCCGGACCTACTCAAAGAAAGGCTCTTACTCCAGACCGAATTCGACAATCTCTATACTATACAGACAGAGAGGCTTTTACTAAAATCTAAACAGGCTCTGTATGAACATGGAGAAAAAGCAGGCAAATTGTTAGCACATCAATTAAAGCAAGAAGCAGCTAAGCATGCTATACCGGAGATAAATATAGGGCCAAATTCGACTTCATGTAATCCACAGATTATAAACGACCAGTTTAAACAGTTCTACTCCACTTTATATCGTTCAGATATGGAAGCAGAATCATCCCGAGTAATTTCTTTTCTTGACACTTTAGACATCCCCACCTTGACTCCAGATATAAAAACTTCCTTTGATAGTCCCATATCAGCAAACGAAATCATGCATGCGATTAAATCCTTGCAAAGTGGGAAGGCACCAGGTCCCGACGGGTTTCCCATCGAATTTTATAAGGAATTCTCAAACAAATTGACCCCTATCTTGAAATCGATGTATGACGAAATTCTTTCTAGTGGAAGGTTGCCTCAAACCCTCTCCCAAGCTACAATCTCTGTGCTATTAAAGACGGGGAAAAAAACCCTGGACTGTGGCTCGTACAGACCAATTAGCCTCCTCTGCTGCGACTATAAGGCTTACCAAGGCCCTTTCGCACCGTTTGGAAGAAATAATGCCCACTATTATTGATCAGGATCAAACAGGGTTTATTCCTGGTCGACAATCCTTCTTCAATATGAGGCGCCTAATGAATGTCTTGTACTCTGCCCATTCAGAATTCCAATCTGAAATAATTGTTTCTCTCGATGCAGAGAAAGCATTTGATAGGATTGAGTGGGGGTACTTGTTCATAGTACTGGAGAAATTTGGGTTTGGGCCAACCTTTCTTGATTGGATTAAGATACTATACCTAAACCCTATGGCCTCTGTGCGTACCAATGGTGTTATATCTGACTATTTTGCCCTTCACAGAGGGACTCGGCAGGGTTGCTCTCTGTCCCCATATTTGTTTGATATCGCGATTGAACCCTTAGCTATTGCCATCCGATCTCACTGAGAGATCCAAGGGGTTGAAAGGGGTGGAGCCACTCATAAATTATTGCTGTATGCGGATGACTTGCTCCTCATTCTTGCAGATCCAGTCAACGGTATACCTCACCTCCTGGATTTACTAAAAGTTTTTGGAAAGCTTTCAGGCTATAAATTGAACCTATCAAAAAGTCTACTATTCCCTATCAACAAGCTAGCTAAGCAAAGTACTTACAACCAATTTCCTTTCAAAGTGGAACAGGAATGTTTTACGTACTTAGGAATATGTGTTACAAGTTCATTCAAAGCACTCTTTAAGCATAATTTTAAGTTGCTATTGGAGCGCACAAAAGGAGACCTAGAACACTGGTCAAACCTTCCTATCTAACTAAATTCAGTCAAAATGACAATACTGCCTAAGTATTTATACCTATTTCAAATGATTCCCATTTTTTTGCCAATATCTTTTTTTAAACAATTAGATCGTCTCATTTCTACCTTCATTTGGAATAAATCTACCTCTCGAATTAAAAAAGCGAGTTTGGAAAGGTCCAAATCGGAGGGTGGGCTAGGTTTACCCAACTTTTTACACTACTACTGGTCAGCGAATATCTCTAGATTGACATACTGGATCACCACATTTGCAGATAAGGAGGGGCCTTTATGGTCAACCATGGAACTACAATCTAGCCTTCCAGTTTCTCCAGTTTCTTTGTTGGCTTCCCCACTACCTTTGAATTCGAAAATGTATAATTTAAATCCTGTGGTGCTAAACTCAGTTAAGATCTGGACCCAATTTAGAAAACATTTTGGTTTCACACACACAATTGGCTTCTCTCCGTTAACATTCAATCATCTCTTTCCACCTTCACAATTAGACTTGGCCTTTAAGACCTGGCATAGATATGGATTGGTCTTTTTCATTGATTTATTTGATGATAATTCATTCAGATCATTCAGTTCTCTGTGTCAAGACCATAAAATTCCAAATAGTCACTATTTTCGATACTTTCAGGCTCGCAGCTTCGCCTCCAAACATTTTTCGTCCTACCCCAATCCCCCCCAGAAAGACCCGACACACCGCATTCTTAATCTTAATCCATACAACAAGGGATTAATTTCCAGAGTATACAATGTGATACAGAATATATATTCCCCTACATGGGACAACACAAAGGCTGCTTGGGAATCAGACGTAGGAGAGGAAATCTCGGATGAACTGTGGGACTCCATTATTTCACAGATTTACTCTTCATCTTTCTGTGTAAGACTCAATCTGATACAATTTAAAATATTTCATCGCCTGCATTTTTCCAATGATAAATTGGCCAAAATTTATCCATCTGTCCGCCCATAATGTCCTAAGTGCCATCATACGCCGGTCTCTCTAGGACATATGTTCTGGTCCTGCCAATCTCTAAGCAGCTTCTGGTCCTCAATCTTTGAATGTTTTTCATCTCTATGCAATACAACACTGAATCCCAACCCCCTTACTGCCATTTTTGGGATAGTCCAGTCAGAGGGGGGCCTCCTTGGTCACCAAAGAAATGCAATTGCATTTGCCTCTCTGCTGGCCCGTCGACTTATTTTGTTTAATTGGAAGGCAAAAAAGCCGCCATCCTTTATGCAATGGATTCAGGAGGTGATGTCAATGTTGAAATTAGAGAAGGTCAGATATACTGTACGTGGATCACGCCAAAAGTTTGATGAAACCTGGTCTCCTTTTATTAGTTATTTTGAAACTCTATCCTTTGACTGAACAGTCTGTAGCTGTCATATATGTAAACTGGTTAATTTATGTACCAAAGATGTAAAGGACAAGGCTGGTAACATTATTTATTTATTTATTTATTTTTATTTTTTTTCTTCTCCTTGGTTGTTTGTGTGACCCTGAATGGGAGGATGTGGGTGGGGGTGGGTGTTTATGTTAGAGTGGGGTGGGGGTGATAAGTATATATGTACATGTAACCATATTCCAACTTGAATATATTTTGCATTGTGAAAATGTAAATAAAGTTGTTAAAAAAAGAAAATTGTTTTGAATGTCATTTTGAAGGTGTGTGTGTGTCTTCATGTGTTATCAAAAAAAAAAAAAAAGAATACCTCAGGCCCTAAACAATACAAAAAGCTCCTCCATATGAAAAACAAAATAGACTACATTGAAAGAGAACTGGAAAAAGCTATCAATGATAGATAACTTTTGGAATTTATGGAGAACAATTGATAGAAACTTACAAGCAGAGATCAATCCAATTCAAAATGGCAATATCTGGAAATATTACTGTTATGATCTTTATAATAATCCAGGATGTCATGGTTTGAATCCCAGTGAAGCTTTAATGACAGAAAAACTCAAACAAAATGGAAATGGAAGTGAAAGATAACCAATGTGCCCTTGACTACCTCATCATTATTGAAGAACTAACACAAACTCAAAATCCATAAAAACGGCAAAGCCTGTGGTATGGACAGCAATAGCTCAGAAATGTTAAAAATGCTTATCTCAAACTTCAACTTGCCGTGCTAAAGCTCTTTAACCTGTTGTTGACAACTGGAATTCCCCCTGTTATTTGGAATAAAGGCCTTATTTCTCCCATATTTAGACATGGAGACAAATACAACCCCAGTAATTACAGAGGAATCTGTGTTAACAGTAACCTCAGTAAACAGTTCTGTAGCATCCTAAACTCCAGATTACTAACATATCTCACTGATCATAATGTCCTATCTAAATGCCAGATTGGCTTCTTACCCAACCATCTAATATCAGACCACATTTACACTTTACACACACTTATCCAAACACAAAAGGAAAATATTAGGGCTGTCCCGAATACCATTTTTGGGGCTTCGAAGCTTCAGTGAGAATTACCCGCGAATATTCGAAGCTTCGACGGGGGGGTGGGTGGGGGGGGGGGGCAGCATAGGAAAGCCCTGTGTTCCACAGACTTTTCTGGCAAATATACATTTAACGAGGCGTGTACAGTGACAGAAATCTCCGGTACACAAAAGTTGTGTGTTCTCAGGGAATTACGGACGTGTGGTGGCCCGAATATCTCCTGGCACGTCGCCAGACATGTCTGGAAACAGTGCGTTTCCGTACGCGTGTACAGAGATGTACAGGATGGAAACGTAACTTTTCGTCCAATGAATAAAAAAAACAAAACAAAACAAAAAAAACAAAAAACGCAGCATTCGAATACTGATTTGGACGTCGATTACCATGGCAACGGTAGAAGCTTCGAAGCTTCGAAGCATTCGGGTCAGCCCTAGAAAATATTTGCCTGTTTTGTAGATCTAAAATTTGGTATAACGGATTATTTTTCCAACTCATTCAGTGTGGTATGGGTGGCAAAATGTAAGACCTAATCAAATCCAAATATTCTGACAATAAGTGCTGTGTAAAAATAGGATATAAAATAAGAGTTCTTCAAACAAAGAAGAGGGGTGCGTCAGGGATGCCACCTATCTCCTACCCTATTCAACATTTACATCAATTAATTGGCCACAATTCTTGAACAGTCACCAAGCCCTGGATTAGATCTACAAGACAAAGAAGTTAAGTTTTTCATGTATGCAGATGACCTGGTTATATTAGTAACAGAACATGGCTTACAGCAAAATCTCTCACTGCTGGAGACCTACTGTCAAAACCTTGACAAAACTAAGAATATGGTATTCCAAAATACCCCCCAAAAATACAAAAAGGCCAGATCACAGGAATCCAAATACATTTTCACTGTGAGAGGAACCACAATTCAGCATACTATAAAATATAATTAGGGTTAGGGCACAATTTACAAAGCAATACATTCACTGACAGAAGGTCACTAAACAAATTCAATCCTCAAATTAAAATTTGGCTACAACTATTCAATAATGCAATTCAACCCATCCTTATGTATGGAATAAAGTGTGGGGCCCTCTAATTTACCAGAGGCATACATCATGGGACACAACCCCCATAGAAAAATTTCAACTGCAGTTCTTTAAGGAAATCCTCAAGGTACACAGAAACAGCCCAAACCATGCATGTAGAGCAGAGTTGGGAAACTTCCCTCTATCTCTCCACATGATAAAAATTCAATTCAATTCCATTCCAGGTTCACTTGGCACAAGCTGATCTTGAATCATATCATCATACAGCCTTTATAAGTAACAGCCTCTGCCCAGAGACAGACCCTCTGAGAAACATCAGAGAAACCTGCCACCTCAAACATCACGACCCCCATCATCTCTCCAAAACACATCTGAAAACAATAGACGTGGAAATCCAAACTATATACATTGAAAATTGGCAAAATGAAACAAAATCCATCACCAAATCAGAATGCTATAGTATTTTTTTAGCACAGTATATTGTTAGTGTAAAAATCCCCAAACAGAGACACACAGTGACAATGTACAGACTCAGTGACCATAAACTAGAAATTGAAATAGGTTGTCGTAAGAAGGAATAGAAGCCCAGAGAACTGAGTCTGTAAACACTGTACATCAGGGTAAACAGAAGGCCCATTTTCTCCTCTTCTGCCCTCTGTACCACGTTGTTCCTAGACCCGGCTAAAGCAATAGACCCATCATATCAGGGAAATACATGACGAACTGAACGCCACATAAACTGTTAAGATGAGGTACAAGAATTTACACATTTAGCTCATAATATGTAATACTCTGCCATATTAGAGAAAAATGAATGTTAATTAGAAGTAATCAGATTATATTTCACCCATATAACCATTGTTAGTAAATTTTGTCTTTGTGTTTATTTTTATTTTATTACATTTCTTTGTTTAAACCTGCAATAAGCAATATCAGACCTTATAACCAATCCTGAAACTGATGTGGAAATTTCATTGATAATGATATAAACCAATATCCACACAGCAACCAGCTGTGTTGCTGTTTTCACCTCCTTTCTAAAGCTTGTTGTCAAATTCTGGCCCTAAACGAGCTACTGAATGGCCTCCCTTAGCACCTCTCTCGCTGTTTAAAAGCGGTGCTCATCCCCTCCCATTTCTGAAAAAAAAATGGCTTTGCTTTGCATTATTAATAAATGTTTCTGTCACCTCTAGTGGTCAGATTTTGCGTATGGCAGCTTTAATACAAGACATTAGAATGTATTTAATGTAATTATCTAATTGTACCCTCTTTCACATATGTTATTGTTGATTGTTCTGCTTTGACAACAGTTGATTACCATTCATGCCAATAAAACAAATTGGATTGAATTGAATTGAGACCACTAGTGTGTCATAATTTATAGAATATATATAATAATATAGAATTCCTGATGATAACCAAAATTCCCCATTCAAAAAACCCACAGGGTTTTAAAATATAGTCCCTATTGGGGTCACTGCTTGACACAGGTTATATATATATATCTTTTGAATGTGTGTTTCTCAGTACTTAGTTTTCGCGTTCTGAAGTCAAAATAACAAAAATCGCAATAAATCGTTAGCATCAGCAAGCTTAAAGGTCCCATATCGTGTAAAACAGGATTTCCCTTGCTTCTTTGATTATAAAGGAGTTGGATGTGCTATCTAAACATCGTGAAAGTATCAAAACACACCATCGCCAACTAAATCCACACAATCCATATTAGAAAAGCGAAGTTTGGACTTCCGTAACTTTGTGGCGTCACAAAGGTTCGCTCATTATCATTTTTGTAAGAAATATTAGGCTAACAAAGTGTTCTTTTTCAAAGCAGTTGAGCAGTTGTCATTGTTTATTACCAGAGAGTTGTCCCTGCCTCTCGCTGTCTGCAGCTGCCGGCTCTGTGGTGTCTCATGTTTCACTCTTGAAACGGTTAGCCAATCAGAGCAGAGGGGTCGTTAATATTACTGAGCTTTAAAGGCACAGCAACAGAAACAGCCTGTTCTTGGTAAGGCTCAGAGCAAGGGCGGATATTTCATTTCGCTGTTGGGGGGGACAATAAACAGAAAAATTTCTCAAGAGCAATTCCTGAAGGGGACACCAAAGGTGCCGCCAAAAGTACTGTTGTATTAAATGTATATAGAGGTCCATTATGAAACATTTCCATAAGCACTTCATTCCTTTCTTATGAAGATTTTATCAAATTGCCTTTGATATTACTGGGGTCTTTCTACTTGCCGTTTCGGTGCACTGAAAAATGATCGGATGTCTGTTTTTCTTTTCTCTGCCATTTTAACTGACCTGGCTGGCTGACAAATAGACACACACACACACACACACACACACACACACACAGCATGCAGGTTATTTACAGTAGTAGGTGAGATGCAACACCCATTAACTGAACTAAAGCTAATATATGCCTAATTAGATTTAGTTTTCCCGAAAAAGCAGATCTCTAATGTTTTGCTGTCAATGTGTAAAAGTCCAGAACGCTATGAAGCCTGCCAGAAACTTACTTATATTTTAACATAATGTTTGTTGTAATTATGTCTTTTTTATTAATTAAGTCTTCATTTATTTCCAAAATTATGAACAAAATAACATAGTGGCAGCCATTTTACATGCAGTAAGAAAAAAATAATATACTTAGAACCTAATTACATAGGGTAAGTTAATCTTAAATATTATATTATAGAAATATTACTGTTACCATCTACAAAAGATAAAGTATTTTGGTATGAAATCCCGCATTTTAATTTAACCAAGTATCCTGTATCATAAATACATGTCTGGCATTTGTAACAAACCAAACCGCTTGAAAATCGGTCGAAAATTCAGTGAGTTATGAGGATTTTAATTGTGGATAGACCTCCTGCCTCCATACACACACATGCATTAGGAGACGCGGCTGCCCCGTACCAACACGCTGACGCACAAGATTCAACCGCGAGGTAACGGAACAAAATGTAGTCTGGTTACAATTGTGAATGTGTTTTATTCTATTGAGTGGTAGAAGTAAAGAAAAATGTCTGACACATCCTTTGTTTTAAGTTAACCTCAGCTACTTACTGGAGGTCTGCCACCACTGACACACTTCCAGAGATCCTCCACACACACTCTTACCGAGGGCTAATGTGTGTGTGTGGGGGTTCGGGGAGGCATGTAGGCAGTGGACCAAACCACTGTGAGGCATATGAGGGGGGGACTCAATCTTTCGAAACTTAAAAACGCATTGTTTTGCGTCTATAATTATCACAAGTGCTTTCAATGCATATTATTATATTATTTAAAATTATATAGTTATGTTTACAATGATATACTGAGGGGGACAACTCTCTGTTAGTCCCAGGAAGGGGGGGTCCGGACCCCCCTGTCCCCCCCGTGATTTCCGCCCCTGGCTCAGAGAGATGCTGGAAAATGAACGTGTAAAAATGGATTGAGAGTGTTTTTGGTACATGACACCACACACACAGCTTTGAATGGACCTCAAGACATAAAATAAAACACTGGAAAGTGGAGAATATGGGATCTTTAACATTTCAGGATTTGTCTCTTATGCAAGCGCGTTCATGGCTGACATGCCCGACACCACTTCCTGCCTCTTTTGCATTAGCAATACAGCTTTAAAAATAAATGAAGCCACTTTTGTACCATGTAATACCATGTATTGTATACCAATTTCTATCTTTTTTCACACGTAAGAAATACTCCAAAGGGCTTGAGTTCTGATCACTGAGAAAAAAAATCTCCATTCATTTGCTCAATAGATTAACTTGTTTTATGATCCGGTTAAATTTTTACAATACAACTTTCACTTGTTTTTAAGAATTAGATACTGCTCAATAAGGAGCAACACCATAACCACATTTCATAGTGTCCACCTTTAGAGGAGTGAAGGGTCTCACTTCCAGTACACATTTTCCCAGATTTTCCCACTCGACCCAGGGATTCAAACCAAAAACTGTCCACGCACAATCCCACTTCTCTAACCACTAGGCTGCCACCGCCCTCAATGCAATCTGAGAAACAGTGAGAGAGAGAAATGAAGAGAGTGTTAAGCGCTGCATAAATGACTCCATGTGCATCAGAGCCAGGATAAAAGAAAATCCTAGTTGACGTAACCTAAATGACTAGTCAGTGTGATGTAGCTGAGGTTGGGCCGAGGGGAGAGAGAGAGGAGAGTAAAAAAAAAGGAAAAAGAGCAGAGTTGAAAAGTCTTTATCTCCACACTCTTTCTTATCTGCCACAGAAGAACCAAACGCAGTGTCCAAAATTTACTTTTTGGCTTCTGCTGAGGATTCTGCTGTAAACAATGCCTAAGTATAGTGGAAGTGGATACGGCTCATTGACATACATGTATTTATAACTTATAAAGTGTAAATACTATCATTTTGAGTGGGAACACAGTTGATAAGCATGCCGCACTGAGCATTTTAAAAGTTGTAAACAATGCTTGAGTTATAAATACAATGGAAGTGAATGAGGCTCATTTACATCAATGTAACTCAAACTATGAAAGCTTTAATTTTGAAATATACAGTATCAGTGTTCCATAATGAGTATTTAGAAAGTTGAATGGAGTTTCTACTGTTTTCAGTGGCTGACTGTTTTTTTTTTTGTTTTTTTTTGTTTTTACAATTGGTTACAAACATTTCACAATACTGAGTTCACTTTTTCAAAACTCTTCAGTTAGCACAACAGCATTCTATGTGGACCAAATTGAATGATTTTCATTGCTTTGACACAAAAAAACTCAAACTCAAACTCAACCACCAGCAAAGCTGTATATCTACAGCCCATATTGCAAATGTTCACATACCCTTTGCAAAACTGTTCAAATTCAAAACGTAACATACAAAATTCATGTGGACAGCAATTTTCTGAATCACAAATACTATATTGAAATATATTCTAAATCCTAAAAAGTAGATACAGTGGTTATAGATACAAATGGTGACAAACTGTTGACTGAAGTTATGTAAATGAGACCAGCCACAGCGGCTTCCCATCTCAGTGCTGAGGGAATTTCAATTTCATGACCATGGATAAAAGGGGACATCTTTGGAATGATTTTTTGCTGTAAAGATGGACCCAGCAATTAAGAGAAGTGGGTGACAGAGGAAGAAGAGTGGCCCTAAGAGGGAGAGGGAGACGAGTAGGCTTGCATGGTGGAAGACAACAGAAACAAAGACCAAGACCATCATCATGGTCTATCACTGAGAGAGGCTGGTCTGAAAGTGCAGCCAAATCTGGAGCACTCAACAGTGGCATCTGTTGTGAGAATTTTCCAGTGAACCAACAGGTAACATGCATTCTGCAAGGGCATCTGACTGCACTGCATATTACAGTATTGTTCTAAGTCTCCAGAACCACTATTGCTTGTGTGTAATTGTTTTTGTTGTATTTCTGCCATAAGACCCAACGGCTACCTCCCACAGGGGGAAGAGGTAGGATCTTCATTGCTGACAAGGAAACTGCAATTGTTGATATGGTCATCACCAACAATGCCATAAAAACTTAGGGGGAAATTCAGGCCAGAGTCTTGGCAGACAACACTACATTTCAAAATGTACAAAGTGTAAGCCTGACAACTATTGTTCAAGTCAGGATGAAGCAGTGTCCCCTTTGAGAGGAATGCTGATCATGTCAAGGAACTCAGGCACCAGTATGTCCAGATAAAGTGTCTATACAATACAGTGATGGTTTTTAACAAAACTCTTTGGGTTGTTGCCTTGTGAATTTCTTTCAGAGAGTCATGGAGGTTGAAGCCAATCAAACACCCCATGTATTCATCTATGTGGATGAGGCTGGTTTGAACTTGGCCAAAACACATCAGCGAGGAAGGAATGTGATAGGCAAAAGAGCAACAGTGGATGTCCTGAGCCAGAGGGGTGCCAACATCACAATGTGTGGAGCAATGTCCTCTGATGGATTGCTGTTACATAAACCACTAATTGGGCCATACAACACAGAGTGCCTCATTTCCTTCCTGGATAACTTCTATGGAAGGCTTGTGCCAGAGGAGGAAAGAGGGCAGGTGAGGCCAAATATGCAAACATTTGTGATCGCATGGGACAACGTCGCACTTCACCACTCCCGTGCAGTCACACAGTAGTTTGCAACCCATCCACAGATGATGTCACTTTTCCATTCCTCAACCCCATAGAGGAATTATTTTCCTCATGGAGGTGGAAAGTTTGAGCACCATCCACACAATCAGATGTCACTCCTGGATGCAATGAATGATGGGTGCCTCAACATATCAGCAGAAGATTGCCAGAGGTGGATCAGGCATGCAAGGAGATTCTTTCCCCGGTGTATTGCAAGAGAAGACATAAGGTGTGATGTACAGTGCTGTGAAAAAGTAAGTACACTCCCTGAAAAGTTTTGTCTTTTTCAACATATTTGGACATGGACATTTGAGCTTCATTTCAACAATGTTCATAGATAAAGGTAAACCAATTTTCCAAAGAACACTGAAAAAAAAGAAATGCAAGCATTTGTACAATTTAAATGAACAGAAATGCAATTTCCTTGTGCGGAAAAAGTTAGTACACCCTACCTTTATAATCCCATCACATGCCTAAAATTAGAATCAGGTGCACCAAAACAGGTGCAAATTATTAGAATGTCAGAGTAACTTGGAGAGCCCTGCCTTATATAAAGATCAGAAACCTTTGTCTGGTTTGGTCTTAACCATTGAGGTGTGGTAACATACAAAAGAGCTCTCTGAGACCCTCAGAAGAAAGATTGTTGATACCTATGAGTCTGAGAGGGGTTTCAAAGCCATTTCCAAGCAATTTGAAGTCAATCATTCCACTGTCCAAAAGATCATCTACAAATGGAGAAAATTTCAGACCACTGGCAATTTATCCAGGCCAGGCCATCCCTTAAAATTCAGTCCAAGAGGCGACCAAAAGATGCTTAAAAAATCTCTAAGAACCCCAGGGTAACATCAAGGGATCTACAGGCAAATCTTGCCACAGTCAATGTCAAAGTTCATGAGTCAACCATCAGAAAGACACTGCACAAATTTGGCCTACATGGGAGGTCAGGAAGGAAAAAGCCTCTGCTCTCAAAAGAGAATATAAATGCACGACTGAAGTTTTCCAGACAACACCTTGGTGAAGAACAGGACTACTGGAACAATGTGCTTTGGACAGATGAGTCAAAGGTAGAGTTGTTTGTCCATAATGACAGACGTCATGTTTGGCGAAAACCAAAAACTGCTTTGAACAAAATACCAACTGTAAAGCATGGTGGTGGGGGCATTATGGTTTGGGGCTGCTTTGCTGCCTCAGGGCCTGGCCAGCTTGCCATCATAGAGTCAATGGTGAATTCCACATTGTACCAGAGAGTACTGGAGGAGAATGTGAGGCCATCAGTCAAAAAGCTGAACCGTAAGTGGACCTTGCAACATGACAATGACTATGGAATGGCCAAGTCAAAGCCCAGATCTTAACCCTATAGAAATGCTATGTTTGAGTGTTACTGTGCTAACCCAGGTTGAAAATAACCAGAATTAAAGCAATATTCCACATGGTTTTAACATGGGGGTTATTAATCACTTCACTGCAATGAAAACCACAATATAAACTACTCGAGATCGGATGTAGCTGGACGAATTTGTAGTGTTCAGATTTTTACTTCCCATTGATTTGAATGAGACCACGAAAATAGCGTGAAAACATATTCAACAACAGATCCCGCTATTGTGATTTTAAATTGACTGTGGGTCCAACAATAGCATTAGAAGATAGAAGAGAACATAGCGGAGGAATACAATTTAGGAGAGATGCTTTCTGTTTGGGTGACCGGATCTACATTTATTTTTAAATACTAATTTTAGTGTAAACCAAAAATAGAAATGCAAAATGACGACAGACCCAGGACTGCTTTGTTGTCTTAAAAGCAGGATCTGTTTTTGAATCTGTTCACAAACGTGTTGAATGTCAGTTTTCAGGCTATCATTCAAATAAATGGGAAGTCAAAATCCGAACACTACAAACTCGTCCCAACTGCATCCAATCTTGGTGAGTAGTTTATGTTCTGGTTTTCATGGTGGTCAAGTGCCGAATAACCCCCATGTTAAAACTAAGTGGAATATAGCTTTAAGGAGCTGCTAACCCACCTAAAACTATTTCATTAGTATGGCTTTTAATTGAGAATTTTGGTGTCCCATGATGGTCTAAACGCTGTTTCAAAGGCGTTTCCACCCCGATAAGAGAGAGGAAACACTGAATACGGAAAATGGTCAGAATTTAAAGATATTGAATATCGGCACGGAATATCATCTGTCGCCAGCTTCAGTACAAAATATATCAGCATTGGTGTTTAAAACCGCATATCAGTCAAATCATATGCCATCCACTGTCATTCCTCAGTGTATTGCACCCTAGCCTCTCAGGCAGGTATCTGTGGTCATCATCTTTCTGAATGAGACTCTGTCCATCAGTGTCCCTCTGCATCGGCTGGAGTGGGTCTCTTAATGCCTCCTGCACTTACCCATAATGGGTTTGACCCAGGGGAATTTGTGCAGTGGTTGGGTTGGATTCAGGCAACTAGCCAAGACACATTTTTTGAATCTTGTGGAAAAAATCATAAAATGAGATATAGAGGCCTGCATTCTCTGAAGAGATAGGAAAGCACGATTGGTTATCAAGTATACTTCACATAAGGTGACTATATGTGAAGCGCTATTGGCATGACTGTAGACTTTCAACTTTATGTTACACCAGGCAAACTGAGTGAAAGGAAACCCAGGTTATACCAAATTTAACACCTCAAAGTCTAAAGTGTAAAATAGAAGTAAAAAAAAAAGAAAAAAAAAAAGGTTTCTTTGTTGCTGTAATGGTTTCGGATTGGCTGAAAATATCATCCCAGTCCCAATAGTTTGTGATTTGCTAAAAAGGCTTCCACTGTTATTTTTAAAGGTTTTAATCACACATGGACTGATTCTGTCTGGTTAGATAGGCTCATACTGTAGCCTATAGCCTGCATCAACACACACAAACACACACACAAACATCTTTATCTCCCTTACTTACATACACACACAGAGTCCGACACAGAGCTCTCTCTCACACATTCTCTCTCACAATATACATGTTACCTGGCTGGTTTTACAGGGCACAACACAGGTGTATGTAATCAATATCTCAGGCCTTTTCTGTATGTGCCTTAGGCCTTGTCCACACTAACGGCATAGCTACACCGATTGCATTTCTGTTCCGTCCGTTTGGGTCACAAGGGTCAGATCAGATACGCAGCCATTAACTTCAATGCAACCTGCTGCACTGGCCGCGCATGCAGCACGTTGATGGGTCTGCTAATGGAACCGGACTGGAGCCGCAACTCTGGAGATACGCATGACTTTTATATTTTAGCCATATAAATGTATATAAATGCCAATATTTTGCTTATTGCTTATTAAATAAATGTTGGAGATGAGGTTATCCACGGATAGCCGCTGAGAAGCTTCAATTTGGCAACCTACGCCTACACTCAAGAAAAAAGTGACATAAGTACTCCTCTATGGTACATTAATGTTCCTCACGGTACAACTTGTTGAGTTGTTTATGGAACAATAAGCAAAACTAGATAACTGTGTTCACTTACCCATAGGTAAAACCCTTGTACATGCAACAGAACGGGCAGACCGCGGACGGAACAATAACGGAGCTGGTGCAGCAGCTTAAACTGCCGTGCTGCAACTGGGCCGCAACAAACACGGATACACAAATGGAACGTGTGCTGTGTAGCTCTGGGGTAATCCGGGTAAATTTGAAAACTGTGTTTTCATGTCGTTTGCGTTTCTGTCGACACTAGCGTTTCCAGGCCGTTTTCTAAAATTTTCCCATCCACACTGATACACAAAAAACATAGGAAAATGGTGAAATCTACCCTTTTGGCCATGCGCAAGCCTCTGACCCATGACCTTTATGTCGTTACCACTGTTTATGGAAGCGTTGTCAGGGCTGCAGTGGCAGAGTGCCTTATGCGCCAACAAGATGTCCAAATCACGACAAAAGACGGACAACAGCAAGCCAGGATAGATGACGAAGTTGAGCTGCTTTTGAAAGTAACGAACGACTACAAGACTACCAAAGCCATGGAGAATATAGGCTGTTTGACTACTGCCTGAGTGAGATCACATGACAATCTCATGTCACCGTTTTAGAAAAGCTCCATTTTCCCCATCCACACTACAACATGAAACAGCATTTTCAAATTTATCCTCTTTGGAGAGCATTTTCAGAAAGCTCTGTTTTCGGTGGGTGAAAATGGCATCTTATTGTGGATGGAAGATGGAGAAATTTACCCTGATTAGTGTGGACTAGGCCTTAGACTTGAAGTGTTTTACTATTTTGATTATGTATTGTAGTAATATGTGAGCTTATCTGTAAAACTTTAAGTGATATTGCTGTACAGTTTATCAATAGTGTTTAGGATTTGTAGAACTTGAATTTCTATCGTGTGTTCTATTGCATACTTTGTATTTCTATTGAATACTGCTATTTTTTATTTGTACTTCTTGCTGGCCTCTGGCTTTTCTCTAGAATTTGGGGACGGCCTTTCTATGTTCTCCATTTCTAGAATCTAGTAGCCTATTTTATGGTCATACATTGTTGATTACATACATCTGTGTTGTGGCTTATAAAACCAGTTGTAAAAACATCTCAAGCTCTATCTTTGTAGGTATCTCAACAAAATCACAGACAAAACAGTCACAGCAAAAGAGAGAAAAAAGTCTTAATTTCGAAAAAAAAAAAAAAAAAGTTGAAATATTACAAGGATAAAGTCATACTGTTATGAGAAAAAAGTCATAACATTTAGAGAATAAAGTCAGAAATATTAGGCTAATAAATTATCAGCACAAAGGACCTGACAAAGCGGGACAGAGGAGGTTCACTTTCGAGTCCCGACTGCTGCCAACAGCTCCCAGGTAACAGGTAACGTTACGCTCTGGTAACTTTTAATAATTTTATCAGTGTTTAGACATTTGGTAAATGCGACTTTGGTCGTGGTGGAATCGCTGCATGATTACGAAGGTGTAGCTAGCTACTAGGCTGACGAAGGCTGTACAACTTTGTTAAAAGAACACTTTGCCGATTTTCAACCATATCTCTATCTATCCGAAATCGGGATATAGTGTGAAAAACAACAAGAGGTTTTTTTAATGTTCTCTGTGTCTCTGGGGCGCAGCTTCAAAATCTGTTGTACTTCCGCGAACCAGTGCCGTCATTGGTTCTCGGAAGAACAAGAGATTTTGAAGCTGCGCCGGCTCATATGGCTGTTAATTTTTGTATGCCTACATCCACGGACAGTCGGATCGAGAGCCATATGAGCTGGCAAATGAACGGGGAGCTCTTGGTGCAGGCAACATGGAGGAAAGGTAAACATTTCTCATTTGCATATACTACCGACACTGTAATGATACAAAGCTGGTTGAAAATCGGCAAAGTGTTCCTTTAATAGACATGCTTAGCGTTAGCCTACTTGATATTGTAGGGAAATTGTTTGCTAACTCTAGATATGTTATTGATTTGTATCACGTTCACAAAGCACTGGCTAGGTCTTACGCTAATGCCTGCTCAAAATTCCTACCTATGACTCCTACTAGGGATGTCAGTTTTGGTTAGTTTTTCTTGTCACAACACCTGTCATCGACCCTCACTAACCGGTTAATGCCCCAGAGCAGAGCTTAGTGGTGGGAGCTCCTGTTCTCCAGCAGAAAACCTCCTTGGCAGAACCTGATGGAACAGGTAAGAAGAGGGCTGAGACATTTTGGCTTCAGTTCCAATGTAGTTTGTTTAAAGTTATCATAGTTTTCGGTTTTGTTTTGAGTATTTTTCTTGGCTAATGTTAGCTTGCTCAGTAGCTACGTACGTTGATACCTGCCTGTTCCCAGGACAACAGTTTGCTGAACAGCAATAAACAAACTAATACACCTGATATGTTGTTACATAAATTGAATTGTGCCCGATACCTCACCTCTCCTCTCCCCTTATCTCCCTCTCTTCTTCTCCTCTTCTCTCCCTCTTTCTCCTCGCCTCCATGCTTCCTCTCTCCTCCAGTACTCGTCTCTGGAGGACTGCCGTCTCATCAGCCTGTGTGTTTGAGTCGAGCCCAGGACAGTCCCGCTGCATCTGAAGCAGCACCTCCCCTACTCCTGCCTGACTAAACCTCTTGTACCTCAAACACCTCCTGCTGCACCAAGGAGACGCAGCAGGCCTGGAGCTCCAGTACAGGAGAAAGCAGCCTGTCAGCCTTAGTCTTCTGGCACATCAGCACCAGATTATTATAAGTATCAGGACACTGAAACGACTATGTAAGAAACTGTGTTTATGTGCAGGCAGGCAGTGGTCTTCTTGGATAAAAAATGGATACAGTTCTGCTTCCTCAGCCTTATCCAGGTATAGCTGAGTTTTAGGCCTACTTGATTATTTATAGCCTCCCAGTGAACATTATTTTTGATGATTTGCAGATGAAAAGACATGTAGGCGTCTGGGCTAAAACCAGGCTACATTTGGTTGAAAAGTAAAAGTTGTTTAGATGTCTATATGTAGCCAGGTTACATGTAACAGCTGTTTCAACATAATTTCAATGACAATATTTCAATGTGTGGCAGGTTTAATAAAGGTGATTATATTATTATACTGCAGGTATACAGTACACACAGTCGTTAAACCAAGGTAGACTAATATCACCTTTATTAAACCTCCCATACATTGAAATATGGTAATTGAAATCTAAACAACTTTCACTTTTCAACCAAACGTAACCGGTTTTAGTCCAGACGCCTAGACATCTTTTCACCTGCAATTAACCAAAACAATGTTCACATAGAGAGGAGGTGACGAACATCAAAATGGCAGAAATATGCAATGCGTTTCAAAACATGTTGCATATATCTGCATGTATATAGCCAATTTTTTATATAGCCAAGTTTTATCTATATATGCACTAGTGAAGCAATAAAACGATCACTTCTTGCAAGCAAGGAGCTTCCAACTTTGTTTTACTTTATAGACGTCTAAAAAACTAACCCGATGTAACTTTTCAACCAAAACAATGTTCACTGGGAGAGAACTTGTGTGTGTGTGTGTGTGTGTGTGTGTGTGTGTGTGTGTGTGTGTGTGTCTGTGTGTGTGTGTGTGTGTGCGAGTGTGTGTGTTTGTTAGTGAGCAAACTGAACAATATAATCATACTGAGCTGAACATACTATAATTTACTCTGTAAACAAGTGTGTGAGAGCAGCCTTGTCTGTCTTTCTATGTGTATGGCAAGCCGAATGCATGTATGTTTAAAGGGAAATCATCCAGGCAGCAAAAAAACCTTTGACATAATTCATTACTACACAATGACTACGTTCAGACTGCAGGTAAAAAGTGGCCCAGATCCGATTTTTTCCTCAAATGTGACACAGATCCGATTTTTTTATGGCAGTGTGAACAGCGAAAATCACATTGTATCTGACATTTCCAATTCTGATTTGGGCCTCCTTTAAGTCAGATCAGAATTCATGTGACTTTACCATCACTGAAAGTCGACATTTGTCATCATTCCACACCTGCGGGTCTTTCCAAAAAGAAAAGATGGAGGGAAACGGTGACATGAGTTCACAGTAGGGACAGTGAGGTTTTAGACCTCATCTCTCGCATCCATATCTCTCTCTCCACACAAGTAGCTGCCGTGATCCCACACAATGCCATCATTAAAATCTTGGCCCTCGTTCCATTCATGCCCTCATCACCTGTCTGCGGTTCCGAGGCAGACCCCCACTGAGCATTAAGTACATCATGATCCCACACATCATCATCATGCTGACCTCCATTTTTGTTTGTTTACATCTGAAACTTTTCAGATGTGGGAGTTGCTGTACTATTGCTCACGCGGGTCAGTTCAGTGGTGAGATGGGATATAGGCCATATTGAAAGACAAATGTGAACAGTTCAACAAAAAAATCAGATCGGAGCATCAAATTGGAATTGTGCATTTAGGCTTGCAGTGTGAACATAGCCAATGTCCATCCTCCAGAATGGAATTGAATTCAGCGCGGAAGTCAGGAAAATGGTCATAGCTGTCAGAGAGTTGTATGTCCAATTGGCCTCCTTGTGAAATTGGTCTGGATTGTGAACTCCACCTTAAGAACATCTGACAACACCAAATCAGAGCCTGTGTAGTACCTCAAAAATCTTCCGAGCTTGGCTTCATCAAGTTCTCTTTTCTCTTCTCTTACACTTTTTTTGGTGTTGGTTTCAGATCATTGTACATTTTGATCAGTTCCCCACAATTGAGACACATCTGTGTTTGTGTGATCTCCCTCTAGCAATCAATGACGAACATTGGTCTCTGCACAAGTTCCTTGTGAGAGATCTCATCCACAATTCCTGGCAGAGTGGCAGCAGTGATTCTCTTCCTACATTCATAGCTGTTGAACACTTCCAGAAGGTCATCCATAACAACACAAGTGAAATCATCTAAAGCTTGACTGAGGACATCTCCTCTAGAAAAGGTGGAGCAAACTTGGTTGGTAAGTACTGGCAATCTTGAAATCCTTTTAGAATACGGTGACCAGACGTCCCGGTTTGTCCGGGATTGTCCCGGTTTGTCCGGGATTGTCCCGGTTTCAAGATGGGTGTCCCGAGTCCCGACCAGAGCATGTGAGCGGAGCGGAGTGGAGCAGAGCGGGAGCGAGCGGGGAGCGGGAGCGGGAGGATTTTGGGTGGAGCAGTGAGCGGATTTTTTAAAAAGCTGGAGCGGCGCCTTATCTCCCGCTCCATCCCGCTCCAATTTCGCTCCAGTACCGCTCACACCATGTCGAAGCATGCCCGAGTCCGACCCAGAAATGCATCTGCGCAGAATTAGTCTGGCGATGCCAGGCTAGTGTTTAAGCTATAATTAAAATACAACGCAGCTTTTTTCTTTTTTGGAGCGGAGCGGTGAGCGATTGGAGCTCACATGCTCTGGTCCCGACTAATATCTGTAAAACACTAAAATGTCCCGGTTTTCAACATTCACTACCAAATTGTCCCGGTTTTCACCACAATTATTATAATAATAATAGTATTATACTTGTTTTCAGCGCTTACATAGACGTTTATCATGTTCTGTCCCGCTCATTACCTAACCCAATCAAAAAACATAAACAATGCACCACGCGTCTGAATGTTTTGGTGGATTTTTGAGACAAATTTTTCGTTTACTGAGGCGCTGTCCATGGTGTTGAAAGGTGCAGTCACTAGGTGTGCTAAGCGCTGAAATAATTGTCCCCCATCCTGATGAAAACGCCTATGGTGCGTGCATAAGCACATACATGTGCGCGTGCATGAACGTGCGGTACACTTAAAGGTCCCGGTTTGGGGGTTTGAAAATGTGGTCACCCTATTTTAGAAGAATTTGCCCAACTGCTTTCCATGTATCAGCATTGAAATCATGCCTGAGGAAAGGCACTTTGCAATGATAATAGCCATCAAAGAGTAGCTTATCTATCAACATGCATAACACAGGAATGACTGGATGTTCATCTTATAATCATAACACTACCTTTTGCTCTTCCATCAAATTAATTGCGTCTTCAGAGACACCTCGATCTCTCAAGAAAGTTACAACATCTGACAGTTTCTCTGCCATTATGGAACTGCAGAATAGAATAAACTAGAAAATGTGCTCAGTCGAGCACAGACCTCCATCAAGGCCATCAACACCCCGCAAGGCAGTTATGCACCTTTTGGTGATATGCCACACCCACCACCACACCCCCTTTTGGCCAAGCGACATGAAAAGTTAATCAGTTCTTCCTTGGCCCATAACCAACCTTCATACCAAGTTTCGTGCAAATCCGTGCCCAACTTTTTGAGATATCCTGCTAAAGGACGGACGAATACACAGATGCAGGCGAAAACATTACCTCCTTGGTGGAGGTAACAACAAAACATAGTATGATTAGAAAAACATAGAATAGAATAGAATAGAATAGAATAACCTCACAGGTATCATGGATGAGTAGAACCAGTAGGGAAGAACTATGAAAAATGCATCTGTACACAGGGTATGTATCATTATGATTAACAGTCACTAACATTTTTGCTGGGATTTAAAAATGCCGCAACAAAATCTGTGTTGGCTGCCATATACTAGTGTTTGTATTTTTCCGTATTCTGTTTAGAAGCGATATCGTTTATGTCATTTATTTTTTATGAAGTGGAACCTAGAGAAGAGAGGACTCCCGCACACTGGACATTTTCTCTTACACGCCTGTCTACAAGATATAATAGGTGTGCAGAAGCCTTTACAGTTGAGATATTTAGTGGATCCGAAAGAATTTAAGGACACAGGGCCATAGACTTATTTGAATATATAAATTAGTAGAACATGGCGTCTATAGAAAAATGTGCTAGTCTAGCTAGCCAGCTTCATGTTGGATGCAGCTTTTAGCCACACTTGCGCTTAACCCCCACATAAGCTGCGGCCGTTGGGATAAGAATTGGAAAAAATATATATGTGTATCCGATTGAAAAGGCTAATTACCATCAAAGTCTAATAATTTCTTCCTTATTATATACTATAACGCTTGTCCAGCAAAGATGAGAATCCACACTATGTCTTGAGATATTTTGTTTGCAGACAGACAGGGGTGAAAACATAACCTCCTTGGCTGAGGTGCTGTAATAACTACACTAACCCAACCCAGTCTAGACAACTATACTAAACCAAGCCAGCCCAGACTGAGCTCCTCACCCATCAGTCTGTAGAGCTGGGTCAGGAGCTCAGGAGGAGTGGAGAGGAGAAGAGGAGAGGATAAGAGGAGAGGAGAAGAGGGAGATAAGGGGAAAGGAGAGGGAAATCAGAGAAGAGGAGAGGAGAACGAGATAAGGGGAGAGGTGAGGTGAGGTACTGGGCACAATTCAATTCAATTTATGTAACATATCAGAGGTGTATTAGTTTGTTTATTGCTGTAGTCTGTTCAGTAAACTGTTGTCGTGGTATAAATGTAGCTACCGAGCAAGCTAACATTAGCCATGAAAAATTCTCAAAACAAAACCGAAAACTATGATAACGTTCAACAAACTACATTGGACCTGAAGCCAAAATGGCTCAGCCCTACGGGGTTCTGGTCCGTCTTCCTACCTGTTTCATCAGGTTCTGCCAAGGAGGTTTTCTGCTCAGGCTGGGGCTTCTCAGACAGACATCTAGCTCACTGCACGCACACAGACACACACACACACACACACACACAGGAGAAACCAGGTCAACATCAGTAGGGTAGAGTCATACAGTAATGCTACAGTAGGAGATAGTAGAGTTGTTGTAGAAGAGAACAGAATCATAGTAACGTTTGTCATTGTAGAAGGCATTAATCAATACAAGAATGACGTCTGTAGAGCCAGGAAGTAGCCAAATAATCTCCCCAGTAAACTGTTAATAACTAGTTAATGACGGTCATTGACAGGTGTTACGCCAAGAAAAACTATGCCAAACGAAAACTGACATCACTAGTAGGAATCATAGGTAGGAATGCATCTTTTGAGCAGGCATGACCTAGCCAGCGCTTTGTGGGTAACATTATAAAAATCAATAACATAGCTAGATTTAGCAAACAGTTTCCCTACAATATCAAGTAGGCTAACACTAAGCATGTCTATTAACAAAGTTGCACATCCTAGTAGCTAGCTACACCTTTGTAATACTGCAGTGATTCTACCACGGCCGCAATCACATTTACCAAATGTCTAAATAAATGTCTAAATCACTGATAAAATGATTAAAAGTTACCAGAGCAAATATGTAACGTTACCTGTTACCTGGGAGCTGTTGGCAGCTTTTGGCTGTTGGCAGCAGTCGGGACTCGGAAGTGAACCTCTTCTCTTCCACCAATAACCAGACTCCATTTTATGGCTTTAACTTGGCCTTAGAGCATATCAAATATCATATAATTTGGTCCACCCAATTCAGAGGTATACATTTTTGGTATTTTAAAAATGCTGTTGGCATTTAGCACACCACTATCTATCATTCTGCCAAATGTCATGCCTCTATCATTTCATCATCCTGTTCTTCTGCTTCTTCCAATATGTAAGTAAAGATGACTTCAATGACCACAGACCAGTCGCTCACACGTCATGAAGACCTTTGAGAGACTCTGCAGCACCTCAGGCCCCTGGTGGTCGGCTCCCTGGACCCCCTGCAGTTCGCTTACCAGGCCCACATTGGAGTGGAGGACGCCATCATCTACGTGCTCCACAGGGCTTACTCGCACCTGGAGAGGCCAATTTTTCCCTGGTCCTGTTCTGCCAGTTGCTGCTGTGGCACCCGAATTTCCCTAAGGGGATTAATAAAGTGGTATCTTATCTTATCTTAAAGGGAAAACGGTGCTGGCCGGTTCTGGCCATTTATTAGCTGTCCCAGCTTTGTTTCTACATCAGCGTCCTTTGTTTCCCAACGCAACACCTCTAAACTCCGATGTGCTCCGATTCATATTTAGAATTATATTCTTACTCATTGATGTTAAATGGTATTTGTTGCTGCCAAAGTGCTTCCCTTTACTTAAAGCCCCTATGTGTAGAATTTGAAATTTTATGACAGCTGTCACAAAAAGACTTGCACCCCCATCCATCCCCACCGCAGACTGCAAAGAGAAGTCATGTATACAGAAGAAGTGATGTGAAATTGTTAGAATGCAAATTGAACAATGGAACTGGAATAAGCTTGTGTAAGGCGGAGAGTTATTTTTCCCACTGTGCAAGATGTTTTCATCAGGAGTCAAATTCAGGTCAGTCAGTCAAAGGCGCTGCATCATGTCATACTCAGTGATCCTTGCTCGTGGCAGTGTTAGGTATTACTTTGCAACAGGTTTGGAATTTATTAAGTTTGCCCAATGCTAACAATATGGCGCTCACTGTCTCTGTATTCAGTAATTCTTGCTTGCCCAGTGTTTGTATCACAATGTGTTTGTAACGGCGGTTTCTAATCAGTGAGACTGGCTTCTGAAGTGGACCGCTGTGCTGGGGTCACGTCTCTACAAAGAACGGAAGTATGTCAAATAATTTACATGTATAGTGTTAGAATGAGCAGACAGCCCCGTTTTCTGGAGACAGTCAGCGGATTTGGTGCTCTGTCTCCGGCTGCTGGCTGGCACTGGCACTGTCGCTGGGTCTCCCACTCCAGGCGGTATACATGTATTACTTTATTGCTCACATAAATTACTGAGGGAGTGTATCATTCCCGTCAGATTTCAAAATGCCTCTAACGCACAAAGTATGCCATTTGAAATGTATAAATTACATACATCCGAACTGTGCCTTTTTTATATCAAACTCAAATTTCTTCGTTTGAAAGTCTGATAAGCAGTTAGCATTTTAAGTCACTTTGAGCAGAGCTTTTTCAGTGTGTGAGATAGCCCTATGATTAGGTGTGTAAACACGGAAGTCGGGGAAATTGACATTGGCAGGTCATTTTTCGAAAGCAACGGCTGTAGTGAAGAATTTTACAGATATTGAGACGTTCTCTAGCTTTAGCCTATTCCGGGGTGAGTGAAAGGTCGGCAGCGCAGCAATAACCATATTTGGATGTTTAAAGTAAATTAGTTATTAAGATATTTTATTTTAAATATTGTCGATTTGAAATAAAGTTAGATGCTGAAAGTCCTTCTACTTCCTTCACGTTCATAGAGTTTAAAAAATCAACGTCACTTCCATCTCTTGCAGCAGGCCAAGTACGTCCCCCGGATCACATGACAGGGTCCTGCTGCTGGAGCAGCCAGAGAGGGGCCTGACGCTGGAGGTCTGCAGCCAGACCCTCAACTATATGCCCACACTCATCTCGGCCTGTGTTAGTCCTAGCCGCAGCCACACAAGAAAATGAATTATACATTATGCACCCAAAGCTAACATGGGCATGGCTAACATTGGCTAACTAACAGATGTATTGTGGTTTTAACGGAGACATGCATGGACCCCCCAGGTGTGGAATATTAATTTACGCACAACGAATGCAGGCACATGACTGGAAGCTAATACGGCCAAGCCTTAGCTAACTAACACAGCCAGCACTTGGCCGTGTTAGCTCCCAGGCGGGTGCTAAAGTTCGTGGCATGCATAATCTTTCACTCACCGGGATAGGCTAAAGCTAGAGAACATCTCAATATCTGTAAACGGCACTTTACAGTCTGGTCTGTATGGAATTTAAGCTGCTGTCCCGTTTGGTCACATTGCGTGAATTATTGTCCACTTACACCCGCTTCATATTACAGGTCCGGTACCATGTAAATATATGAATATTAAATTTTCGAAAATAGACCCGCTTCATTTTACAGGCCTGGTACCATGTAAATACATGAATTACTATTGAATTCTAGGAAATAGACCCGCTTCAATTTACAGGTCCGGCACTATGTAAATAGCTACATATGAACGCAAATATGTTGTTGTATAATATTTTTTTTGTTAATGAACAGTTCATACGTTGTTAGTAATTAACAGTGCAATAATTAAATGGTAAGTTAGTCCAGTTAGACAATAACATCATTTAAGATCAAATAACGCAGCCACGTTATTGTGTAAAAGTTTTTTTTGTTAACGTCTAATTAGGGATAGTTCATACGTTGTTAGGGACCTGTAAAATGAAGGCTTACCAATATTTTCTATCTCTACTGCTTCAAAAAGTTGGTCAAGTACCATGGCCAGCAGTTCAGCCACTCTTCAAATAGTTAAAGTTGACTTAAAGCTGCCTTTTGATCAGAATAAATGAAAAAAGAAATTATCTTTTTAATTCAGAAATTCTTCAGTTCTCACTACTCTTGCTGCCATTTTTTTAACAGCTTTTGATTCTTTTCTCAAAACCCCAACCCAGAATTTATTTGACCACCAGAGTCTGTATTGTACATGAAAACGAAAGTTTCATAACCTGCACAATACACGTCTGCTTTGTTTCAATGTTTACAAACAAATAATTAACAATACGAATTAACAATACGAGCATAATAGCATACTTGATTGTTTACAAGCATAAATGAACTGTAAAACTGTCAGTCAAAACCTCAGTCACTTAAGAAGAATGTCTCCAATCCAATGAGTCAAAACATCAACAAAGCTTTTACAACACGACAACAGGAGGTGCTACACAGCAATAATGTACTATGCTTTTAAACCATGTTATGAAAATAGGAATATTTGAATATTGTCTCTTCATGTAGATCTAACTGAGCTTATTGCAGTGTTTGCTTTGAATTTCTTTCCTCTTCCTTTCCCTGGACACTGAAACATGTAAACGCAATACACTCTTTTTTTTGATACTGTATAATATTATCAACATTTCTAATTTCATTTAAAAACATCATTTATTCCCATACCTCTCACCTGTTTGAATTAAGCCGTTGCTGTTACACTACTTTCATATAAACAAAATAAGCGCTGTTAATTTTTCCAAACATCATTAAAATGTAAATTTGAGTGCCAGTGTGTATCACGAGATACCATCTCTTATCTCTCTACCACATTAATTAACATCAGTCAAACTAATCAACAGCAATGTCCTGGGATTATGTGTTCTCTACCCTATCAATCTCTACATTTACATATTCCATATTTACATGGATTTGACCAGTCTGGCTAGGTGAATTCTTTTAGACACATGTATGTCCAGTGTAAGGCCTGGTATTACTTCCATAGAAACCCTGACATCTTGATTCCAGAAAAGGGCAACATCTAGACATGACCATACAATAAGGATGGATATTGAGACCAATTTTGAACCTCCTATGAGCAGTTAGATTTTGCCTATAACGGAATGTAAAATGAATAAGTTCTAGAAGCAGAGAAGTTTTTTTCCAAATTTTGTTTGTCAAGATATTTCCCTGTTGTAGTGTTTTTAAATCCAGCTCCCAAGGAATTATAGCATTCAAAGGTTTGTAGGTGTGTTTTAGTAACTGATTGTAAATGGTGGAAATTAGTCCTTGAGATAATGAAAAGTCAGTAAGCAAAGTTGATGAGGATAAGTCGGAGGAGCTTGTTCCCATGGAACACCTTAGGCACGGAGAGATAACCTTAGCCTGAGATTTAGGAAGAAAGGAAAACCTGGAAAGTTTAGATTTTTTTGGAACGTGACAAGACCATTCACATCAAATAAATCTAAAAACATGGGGTCCTGATTCCTGAGAGGTCAGTTTTGTGAAGGGATCATTCCCAAGTTTGAAGCGGTATTCTGCCAGATGGGTGTGTGGTGATGTCATTTTCCCATGTAGCGTCCTACTGCTGTCCTGTCCTACTGCTTTTCCAAGTGGCTATTGTATTAGCTTTTTCATAGAAAGAGGAAGGAATAATATATCTTGTAGCCTACAATGATGAACTAATGATTCCTCAATTAGGAAACAGGGAGCATCCTTGTTGGAACTGAACCATTTTGTAAGGGATTCTAACTGAAAGCCCAGTGATACAATTTAAGATTAAGTGCTGACAAAATCACGACAAACACACTGGACTGAAAATACTGTACGTGTTTCACCCGTCCATTTTCCCTGTTCACTTTCTTTTTTGATTGACTTTGGTGTGAGTATTTTGTTTTTTCTTTGAAACCTCAGGAACTAGACTCCAACACATCACTAAGTGAACAACACCTTCCATGCTGTGCTAATGTTTTCTGAATTACAGTCCATCCTACACCCTGCAATCCCACTGAGAAATACTGACAAGACCCAGTATTAGCTCTGTTGGCAAAAACGACCCATAATTACAACCTGAATATGAAGTCTGGGTAAAATATATAAAATGTTGACAATTTACCAGTGACCGTGAATATTTACTCAAGATGAAACTAAATTCTGCTTTTATTTGACATTTATTTCAGAGCATATCTTCACATATATTATCCTCACTCTGATAAAACAGTGTGTGTGTTGTAAACTTATTTTTTTTTACATTTACAGTTTGTGTATGTTAATGTATGTGCATGCATGTCCTTGCTTGACTTTGTGTGCACGTATCGCCACCAAACAGCTTAGACAGCATCCCTGTCACCAGCTGTAACCTGTCAACCCTCGACTTGCCGACCCCAAACTGAGCCAGCCAATCAGGATGAGGGGTTGGGTATCCCCACGGGCGATGACTTCCTGTCACATGATCCACCAGGGAAAAATATCAACTCTGTCACACCCACAGAGAGAGAGAGAGCATTAGCATTTTGTTCTCTGTCACTGAGACAGAGGGGGTTCAGACAGAGGTAGAGAGACAACACTAGCACAGGGGAATTAAGAGAGAGAGATGAGACAGACAGAAAGAGAGGGGGAGAGAAACGGAGAGACACAAATGTGTCATCACAACACAGGGAAAGATGGAGGGAGGGAGAGGAAGGAAGACAGATTGGATTGAAAAGTACGGTGCAAGAAAGGAAGGCCGATACAAATATTTTTGTATTGATGCTGCCAATAGCCGATATTTCATGTTAATATTCAAATGTTTATCTTTAAATGTGAACATGGACCTCCCTATCAACCAGAAATTTGCCATTTAAACAATGTAAATGACTTTATAACATTGTTAGCTAAATCTCCATATCACAATGTACACCTATTTAACAATAAATAAAAAGAATCAATACCAATGTTTTATGGCTGAAACTGCCACTAGCTGATACTTTGTGCCAATATTCAATATTTTTAAATTTCCCCCAGAATTTTTTTCTTGTCAGGGTGGAAAAGCATCTGAAACAGCATTTAGACTATGGGACACTAAAACTCCATTGAAATCCTGGATAATAATAATAATAATAACAACAACAACATTCATGCATACTTGTTTGGAATCAACTCAAAATGTCGCATTAGGACCAATTCAGGGGGTTTCCCATAGACAACCATTCTTGTATTGATGGAATATGTAATCAGTCAAACTACATCATATCCATCATATTAGAGGTGGACCATACTGACTGGACCAGATCTGATTTTTTATATATAAAATATATATATATATATATTAAAAAAAGAAGAAGAAAAAAGCAAAACCAGACAGAAAAAAAGGAATTAAAAAATGAAGGGAGGGAGCGGAGGGAGGCAGCAGAGAGAGAGAGAGAGAAAGAGAGAAGAGGAGTGATCTCTAAAGGGAGGGATGGGCTGTGGGATGAGAGGGAAACTGATGTCTAGAGGGAGGGAAAGAGAGAGGAAGTTGAAGAGACAAGTTGCTCATTCATTTGACATGTCCTACCCGGGGACTGTAGAGTCACACCACAGCAGTAAGTTAGACAGCAGGTGACAGAAGAGAGAGAGAGAGAGAGAGAGAGAGAGAGAGAGAGAGAGAGAGAGAGAGAGAGAAAGAGTGCCAGTGACAGAGTACAAGAAAATGAAAGAGACCGTGAGAAGGGAGAGGACATGGGAAGGAATGACAGAGGCAGAAGAAAAAGCAGTATGTATAGACAGCTTTCATGTACTGCATCTTGAATACATGCAGAGAAAACATACATCCTGCTAGTGATGTGTCTTCTTACAAGGCTATGGAGGCATCTGGCTATGATAAATCAGATGTACTTCAAGTTGTTTTGTGGTAAGTGGTAATGCACAAGTTCCTTGTTTTCTTATTCTCTCTCCATCTTTGGTGCTCAGCGCTCATTGCTGTGGTGTTTCTGCGCTGCACTTCCCAGAGATCACCTGTCAATCAAACAGTGTGTCCAGTACTGTGACGTCTTTTTCCTTGTATTTTCTGTTGATGAAGTTTGAGATCTGATCATACTAACTACCCAGTTCTTCCTCTATTTACCAGAAACGTAAAATGCATCACTTCCTGTGAACCAGAGGATTTTTCCTGGGAAAGATCTACCAGACACCATTTAGAACAGCAAATGTAAAAGCTTTCATGAACTGGGTATGGGTGGAATCATTATTGTGTTATATCAATCAAATGATTGAGAGTAGGTGCAGAATTATTACAACACCAGTTGACTGAAAGCACATTCATATTTAACCAGGCAATCACACATGTATTTGTATGACAATGTTCCGGGTCATAGAGATAGACTGATCTTGATTGTTGTTGATGTTGATATGGAGCACTTTGTTGTTAAATGTCTGTCTTTAATTGTAATGTCCTTTCTGTTGTGGTTGTATTTGTCTGACAGTTGCCACAGACACAAAGAGAATTTCCGAAAGGATAATAAACAAAACTAACTAACTAACATAGATAGATAGATAGATAGATAGATAGATAGATAGATAGATAGATAGATACTTTTATTAATCCCGGAGGAAATTTAGGCAGCCAGTAGCTTAAATACGGCACACAATTAAATACACACAATAAAAATTTAACAATACACACAATAAAAATTGACCTGTATAAAGTAACTGCACTGTACATAAACATAAGATACTAAAAACTTTAAACTACTTTAAACTACAAGGTCCTGTACATATGGAGATTGTTCATGCAGTAGATAAATAAATAATTCCACAATGCAAAAAATGATTGTGCAATGACAGTAAATAAAGTGACTTAAAGTGCATAGTAAGCAGGGCTAAAAACACCAGTGAAATAAAGCAAAAGCACAGAGCAGAGACATAGAGCAGAGCATCAGGCCCATACTCAACTTCCCCCCGCCCCCGTTGGGAAGAGTTGAAGAGCCTAATGGCTCTGGGGACAAAAGATCTCCTGAGTCTGTCCGTTAAGCAGCTCTGTGACAGCAACCTGCCACTGAACATACTCCTCTGCTTCATTATGGTGGTGTGTAGTGGGTGACTGTCATTGTCCATGATAGACAACAGTTTGCACGGGGTCCTTCTCTCTGCCACCATCACCATAGAGTCCAGCTCCATGCCGACCACAGAGCCAGCTCGCCTGACCAGCTTGTCCAGCCGCATCGTATCTCTCTTCTTAATGTTGCCTCCCCAGCACACCACAGCATAGAAAAGGACGCTGGTAAAACATCTGCAGGAGTTTCCTACAGATGTTAAAGGACCCCAGCCTGTATAGAATGTCCGTGTTCTCTGACCAGTCCAGTTTGTCATCCAGCTGCAGCCCAAGGTACTTATAGGTCCTGACCACCTCCACATCAACCCCCTCAATGGAGACTGGTTGCGGGAGTGGCCCAGACCTACGATAATCCACCACCATCTCCTTGGTCTTGGATGTATTCAACTGCAGTTGGTTTGACCGGCACCATGCAACGAAGTCTTCCACCAGGCCCCTGTACTCCCCCTCCTGTCCACCCCTGATACACCCCACAATAGCAGTGTCGTCCGAGAACTTCTGCATGTGGCACGTCTCCGAGTTGTACTTAAAGTCCGATGTGTATAAGGTGAAGAGGACAGGGGAAAGTACAGTCCCTTGTGGTGCTCCTGTGCTGCTGACCACAGTCTCTGATGTGCAGTCCCTCAGCCTAACATACTGTGGTCTGCCAGTGAGGTAGTCTGTGATCCAGGTCACAAGGTGTGGGTCCACTTGCATCCTGGCCAGCTTTTTCTCTCAGTAAGAGGGGCTGTATGGTGTTAAAGGCACTGGAGAAATCAAAAAAAGTGATTCTCACGGCGCCACCACCCTTGTCCAGGTGAGAGTAGGCCCGGTGGAGGAGGTAGAGGATGGCATCTTCTACACCCACCTTCTCCTGGTAGGCAAACTGCAGGGGGGCCAGTGCATGTCGAACCTGGGGTCTGAGGAGATGGAGGAGCAACCACTCCAGGGTCTTCATTATATGTGATGTTAATGCAACCGGCCTAAAGTCATTGAGCATACTGGGGCACCCCTTCTTAGGCACAGGGATGAGGCATGTTGTCTTCCATGTGGTCCCCGTGTGGGGACCCTCCCCAGTCGCAGGCTCAGATTAAAGATGTGCTGAAGGGGTTCCCCCAGTTCGGCGGCGCAGGCCTTCAGTAGTCTTGGGCACACCTTGTCCGGGCCGGCTGCTTTCCTGGGGCTAAGTCTCCTCAGCTCTCCTCTGACCTGATCTGCAGTGATGATGTATGGAAGGGGGGGAGGGGGGCTGCAGGGGGGCTGCTGACCTGATCTGATGTGCTGATATGCGAAAGGGGGGGAGAGGGTGCTGCGTTGTCTGTGCTGGCAGCCTGGGGGAGGGGTGCATGAGCAGCTCTGGGGGGAGGTGAGGGGGTGATGGCTGGACAGGCAGTAGTTGTAGCAGCAGGAGCCGGGCAGGGGGGAGGTGTGGGGGTGATGGCTGGACAGACAGTAGCTGTTAAAGCTGGAACAGGGCAGTCGAACCGGTTATAGAAGAGGTTGAACTTGTTCGCTCTCTCCACATTATCATCTGTTGTACTGCCATTCCTCTGCTTGCAGCCCGTGATGGTCTTCATACCATCCCAGACCTCCCTCATGTTGTTCTCCTGCAACTTTTGCTCCACCTTCCTCCTGTAGGACTCCTTAGCCTCTCGCAAGCAGAGCTTGAGTTCCCTCTGTACGCTCCTCTGTTCCACCTGGTTCCTGTCTTTGAAGGCCCTCTTCTTCTTGTTGAGGAGGTCCTTGACATCACTGGTTATCCAGGGCTTGTTGTTAGCAAAGCAGCACACAGTTTTAACAGGAACGACAATGTCCATGCAAAAGTTCAGGTAGTCCGTCATGCATTGTGTGATCCCCTCAATGTCCTCTCCATGTGGTTCCTGCAGCACACTCCAGTCAGTGGACTCAAAGCAGTCCCTAAGAGTCTCTTCAGCTTCAGGAGACCATTTCCTGAAGGAGCCTGTTGTTGTGGGTTGCCTTTGAACAAGAGGCTTGTACTGAGGCTGTAGGTAGACCAGGTTGTGGTCAGATTTTCCTAGTGGGAGCAAGGGGGTGGCGCTGTAGGCTTCCTTCGCATTGGCATACAGAAGGTCAATTGTCCTGTTTTTTCTGGTGGGGCAGTCTACATACTGATAAAACGCAGTGAGCATCGAATCCAGGGTAATATGATTAAAATCACCTGATATGGCAATGAAAGCCTCCGGGTGTTGCGTCTGCAGCCTCGCAATGGTTGTATATATGACGTCACACGCCGTCCCTGCGTCCACCCGTGGAGGAAAGTAAACACAAACAGCAATGGCGTGGGAGAACTCCCTGGGCATATAGTAGGGTCGGAGACTCACTGCCAGCAGTTCGATATCCCGACAGCAGATTGTCTCCTTAACTGTCACATGCCCTGGGTTACACCATCTGATGTTTATAAACAGTGCGAGTCCCCCACCTTTGCTTTTGCCGCTTAGCTTAGCGTCCCTGTCAGCTCTCACGGTGGTGAATCCGGGGATGTCCACGTTAGCATCGGGGGTGTTGCCGTTTAGCCACGTCTCCGTGAGACATAGTAGACTGCACTCCCGGTAGATCCTCTGATTTCTTTTTTGTTTAGCAATTTTTATTGATTTTCCATTAAACTCATCCTTATCTAATGGTACTTGTAAGTTCTCATAGTACTCTAGAAAGGGGGTCCAAATCTTCCTAAAATTTTGCAGAGAGCCTTTGAGGGTATATCTAATTTTCTCAAGTTTCAGAAAATGCATAGTGTCTCTGATCCATCTCCTGAAGTTAGGAGGTGCGTGTTCCTTCTAGGAGAGAAGAATGAGACGTCTGGCAATCAAGGAGGTAAATGCTATGACTACATAAGCTTTGTCTTTAAGGGAGCGAGTTTCAGGGGTAAATCCAAATAAGGCACATATGGGATTGGGAGTGATGTCTTTTTGAAACATCTTAGTATAGGCGCTAAAGATATTGGCCCAAAATGTGCTAAGTTTGGGGCAGGACCAGAACATGTGGATATTATCTGCTGGTTGGCCTTTACAGCGAGGGCATAAAGGGTCTACATTGGGGAAAATTTTCCAGTCTTGCCCTGGTCAAATGTGCTCTCAAAACAATTTTGAGTTTTATCAAGCTGTGCCTAGCACAAGGGGAAGAGGTATGTATTAAGTCAAGCACTGCCTCCCATTGATCATCTGTCATTTCCTCTCCAAGGTCGTTCTCCCAAAGTCTCCTAACATCTTGCAGTGAATGAGGGATGATATCGCATATATAGAGAATAGAAATTAGACCTTTGCGATATGGGGATAATGAAAGAACATAATCAACCGTGTTGTTTGTCGGAAAGTCTGGAAAGGAAGTAACACTTTTCTGGACAAAATGTCTAATTTGGAGATATCTAAAAAAGTGAGATTTTGGTAAATCGCATAATTGAGAGAGTTGTGCAAACGATCCAAACTTGCCATCCACATATAAATTAGAAATAGATTTAATACCCTTTGAGGACCAAGCTCCGATGGTAGACTCAGAGAGAGAGGGTGGGAAGTTATGATTATTCTTGATGGGAGAGTGTATCGATGTTGTCTGCAACTTGAAATGGCTTCTAAATTGCGACCAGATTCTGATTGAATGATAGACCACTGGGTTAGAGCAAAATTGGCTTTGAGGGGGGGGTGACGGGGCACATAGTACGGAACCTAGGTTAAGTGGGCTACAGGCATACTCCATTGACACCCAGGCCTCACACTTATCGGGCAGGTCTCTCTCAATCCAGTGTAACATTGCCTTTATATTACATGCCCAGTAATAATAAATAAAATTGGGTAGGGCCAGGCCAGCAAGCTTTTTAGGTCTTTGGAGGGCACTTCTTTTAATTCTATGTGGTCTACCATTCCAAGTAAACAATGATATGCTCCTCTCCAATGAGTTAAAGAATGTTTATTTAATCAGGATGGGGATGTTTTGAAAAAGGTAAAGAAATTTTGGTAACACAATCATGTTTATGAGATTAATTCGGCCAGCTAAGGACAGTGGGAGGTTCCTCCATCTATCCATGTCTTTTTTACATTTTTCAAATAAAATGCCAAAATTCTTAGTGAAGAGGGATGAGAAAGCGGGTGTGATTTCGACCCCAAGATATTTAAAGCCCTTGCTGACAATTCTAAATGGAAAACGTGATGCAGGGATTAGAGTGGCTGTCTGATTAAGAGGAAACATTTCACTTTTTTTAAAATTGATTTTATAGCCTGAGAGTTTCCCGAATTGAGCTAGGATATTGAGAATGGGGGGAACGGATTTTAATGGGTCTGTAACATATAAAAGAATGTCATCTGCGTATAAGGATAGTTTGTGCGTAAGGCCCCCTCGTTCTATACCCAGGAAGTCCTCGGATTGTCTAAGAGCAATGGCTAGAGGTTCAATGGCGATAGCGAAGAGTAGGGGAGATAGAGTGCAGCCCTGGCGTGTGCCTCTGCCAAGAGAGAAATATTCAGATTGCTGTCCATTAGTAATTACTGCGGCTAGAGGGTGAAAATAGAGGAGTTGTATCCAAGAGATGAAAGAATCCTCAAACCCGAATTTTTTAAGGGCTGAAAACAAATGCCACTCAACTCGGTCGAACGCTTTTTCAGCGTCAAGCGATATAACCATTTCGGGGGAACGGGGGAATAAACAATATTGAAAAGCTGTCTAAGATTTGAGCTGGAGTGCCTATTTAAGATGAAGCCTGTTTGGTCTGGCGAGATTATTTGTGGGATAATCTTCTCCAGTCTCGCTGCTAGAACCTTGGATAAAATTTTGTAATCTACATTCAGCAGGGAAATTGGACGATAGGAGGCGCACTGGAGTGGGTCCTTACCCCCTTTTGGTAAGAGTGTTATTGCAGCTTGTCGTAAGGTTGCTGGAAGACGACCAGATGACAGAGACTCATTAAACATGCCTTGGAGCAGAGGGCATAGTTCGAGTGCAAATTTTTTATAAAATTCGCAGGTGTAACCGTCCGGTCCAGGTGTTTTGTTTAAGGATTTGATGGCTTCTAGAATCTCTGCATTGGAGATCTCACCTCCCAATAAAGAGTTTTGTTCGGCTGGAATAGAAGGGAAAGTAAGGTTATCAAAGAAGTGGTTGAGCTGTGAAAAGTTATTGTCACATTCAGAGCTGTATAGGCTACTGTAATACTGTTTGAAAGTGTTGTTAATTTCCAAGTGGTCTGTAATTATTTCACCTGTTTTACTATAAATCTTAGGAATAAGGTGAGAGGATTGGGCTTGACGAGCTTGCTGGGCTAGTAGCTTGCTGGCCTTTTCACCTGAATCGTAAACATTGAATCGAGCTTTTGTGAGTAAGTATGTGGCATTGTCTGTGGAAAGTAAGTTGTATTCTGTCTGTAGCCGCAGTCTTTCTTTAAAAAGTGTTGGGGATGGGGAGGTTGAGTAGTGGCTATCAATCTCTGCAATAGATCGTGAGATGTCATTAACTTTGGAGTCTCTTGCTTTTTTTGCCCTAGAGGAGTATTCAATTATTTACCCACGAAGATAGGCCTTAAGGGTATCCCATAAGGTTGAGTGGGAGATTTCTGGGGAGGCATTGGTTTCTCTAAAGAAATGAATTTGAGAGGAAACGTGGTTTACAAATTGTTCATCAGCTAGGAGAAGGGGGTTAAGTCTCCAATTGCGAGAGGGCATGAGGCAGTAGGGTAACGCAACATGAAATGAAACGGCACCATGATCTGATATTGTAATACTGTGATATGAGCAAGAGCTAACATTTCCCAGTAATCTATTATCCAAAAGAAAATAATCAATTCGAGTGTATGTATGATGAACATTGGAGAAGAAGGAGAATACTTTTTTGTTGTTAAATTTAAATCTCCAAATATCCGAAACACCATTCTGAGTGATGAAATTATTGACAACTTTGGCAGATTTGGTGAGAGATTGGACCATGTTTGATGATCTGTCTAATACGGTGTTGAGTACACAGTTAAAGTCGCCCCCTATTATCAAACTGTAATTGTTATCAATGGGTATGGTAGAGAATAGCTTGTTAAAGAAATTACAATCATCACAGTTTGGGGTGTAGACATTGACCAAAATGACAAGACTGGTGAATAACCGACCCGAAACAATGACAAATCTTCCATTTGTGTCAGCAATCACCTCCTTAGCATGAAACGGAATCTCCTTATGTATGAGGATTGCTGTCCCTCTGGCTTTAGCATTGAACCGTGAGTGGTATACCTGACCAACCCAGCTTTTTTTAAGATAGTTGACATGGTCATTCTTAAGGTGGGTTTCCTGTAGAAAGGCTGTCTGAATTTAATTGTTGTAGATAGGACCCTATTTTCTGTCTTTTCACCCAGTTATTCATACCTTTAGTGTTTAAAGAAACAAAATGGATGGGCCGGTTTTGATTGCAGTTAGATGTAGTTGTCATATCTTAAAAGGTTATGGGGGTGTCTGATGTGGGCAGCGGAGGTAAAGGCAGAGAGGGGAGTAGAGAGATGGAGGAAAAAAAAATAATAATTGAATAAAATTAAAGAGGTGAAATAGAAACTTCTATTCTATCTCATCTTGTGGATTAACAATAAAAGTCTTACGAAGGTCCGTGACACCATATCCTGAGTTCAGGTTTACACATGAAATGTATAAGTCTAACTGGGCCATGTATAAAGAGTATGGCGTCCTAAACTTAAAAAAAAAAATTAAAAAAATGAACAAGGTGCATAACAGTTCTTGGTAAATACCTTACAATGTGGCTGCACCAATGCCCAAGTGGTTTTCATACAGTCAGTATTTTATGAAGTAGACGGCGTAAGAGACGCGCCTGGCCGGTTGTTTTGAAGAAAGGAGGAAACTTCTCCGGGAGAAAAAAAAAACAGTTTCTGTCCATTCTTGTCGCTGACTTGGAGCTTGGCAGGAAAGTACATCCTATACCCGAATCCAGCGTTTCTCAGCTGTGACTTGACCGTTGAGTATGCTGCTCTTTTCTTGGAGACCTCAGCGCTGTAGTCGGGGTAGATGTGTATTTCGGATCCACGGAAAGAGAGAGATCCAGCCTCCCTAGCCAGCTTCAGGATACGCTCCTTGGTCTGGTAGTGGTGAATCCGTGCGATGAATGGGCGCGGAGGGTCGTCCTGTTTCTTACGGAGGGTGGCAACTCTATGGGCCCTGTCGACAGCTGGAGGAGTAGGAAAAGCCTCTGTACCAACCGTTTCTTTCAGGAATACTTCCATGAAAGCGGTTGGTTGCGAGCCCTCAACTCTTTCAGGTAAGCCGGTTATGCAAATGTTGTTGCGCCTCAATCTCTTTTCAAGATCATCCGTCTTAAATTTGAGGGTATCGTTTTCTTTGGACAGGGCTATGCAGGTGGATTCGAGGGTTGTCAGTCTGGTCTCCATGTCGTTGAGTGACGTTTCCAAGTGTTGAATTGTCTGGTTGTGCCGGTCGATAGTTGCTCGGTCAGCAGAGAGTTGGACAGATAGTTTGGCTATAATGTGGTCCTCCATTGAATTGAGAAGTTTCTCCATGTCCGCCAGGGTTAGCGGCGCGTTGCTAGTAGCACGTTGTTCATTTTGGCTAGCTTGCGTACCGTCATCTTGACTATTTTCAGAAGATTGCTTGTCTGTAGGTTGGTTCTGCTTTTTAGTAGTGTAGCGATACCAGGGAGACATTTGCAGAAAGCCCACAACCTTTCTGTTGTCTTCTTGAATCAACACCAAATGGCCTATCACAACAAGTGGCCATAAAGGTGTCGAATGGACACAGTCCATGGCTCAAGGAGTTGAGTCTATGCCAGCCAGAGATGTCTCCACAGGACAGCTCAGGAAATTAACGACAGGATACCAACCCGGCGAAGAGCTTTGAAACTCACACATTCCACAATTAACGACCTTTATCTTTCAGCCATCAGGAGAAGGACTCAAGAACTCAGGAATACTAATGAACTATACAATCACACATCCATACTTCTCACACATCTGAATATAGGGAATCACCCTCCTTTCTTCATTTGGAGTACCAGACTGTTCTGGTTAATCAGAAGGGACAGTCACCATTGGGTGAGAACGGGAATACACACCGTGTCAATATGAAGGAACCAATGACTGCTGTTGACACTATCCAGAGTCTCATCACTACCCCCTCTCTAAATCAGGACAGTCATAAATCTCTTCCCTTTTCACATTCCTTTAAAACCTACTTTCAACTATATTTTCCCAATGTCTTTAATGGATCTATTTTGTAGTTTGAAGTATACTAGATGTGTTGACTATAGGCCCATATATATGTTGAAGATGTTCAATAGCTAAAGTTACATGCACAGACCATGATGCGTTAAATGATTGAAGTGTATCAGATATTCATCCAGAGACACTCTCCTATTTTCATGGTCCTACACTGCCACCTTGTGGTCATTTATAGCGACGACAGGTCCGTATAAAATGTCAGTGCGTCCAAATGTCTTAAATGTTTAAATTGTTTTTCTCATATTGATCACAAAGTTAGAGACACAAGTCACATATACGAGTTAACTTGATGAAGACTTTATAGCCACAGATTGTACCAGGAAGGTTTATTTGATGTCCTTGTATTGATGTGCTAGCTATAGAAGTTTGAATGTAAGTTGACAGGTTTTTATTATTTCGATCAATTGACAACAATAATTGGTGGAGATGTAAAATACCGACATATTATTTTAAAAGGAATCTTTATTAAGATCACTTAGTAATAGATCCCAAAATAAAATAGACTAGAGGAATGATTCCTCTTGCATTCCTTTCCCCCCTCCCTCTCGGTTCGGGGTGAAATCTTCTCAAACAAAGAAATTAATTAGTAAACAGAAAAAGAGCGCGAAGCGTGATTTGCATGGCAAACCACGCCTGAGAATTCAAAGAGCTATAAAATGTTCTTATCTGGGTTTTCAGACAGTTCAACATTCCGCCCTCGCCAAGAAACCTGCTGAAGCCAAGACCAACAATTTAGCTACAACTCGACCTTAGCTGAAACTTAGAGT